>NW_014578310.1:46081-53069 GCF_000485595.1 Priapulus caudatus
CACACACACACACACACACACACACACACACACACACACCCTGCATGGATGCTGGACACACACACATACCTCATACGTGCTTGTCAGCCTCAGCCGGAAGAAGATCGGTATGAAGCAGTGTGCGCTGACGGGGATGACGATGAAGTAGCTGAGAACAATCATCCAGTAATGCGTGCCGTACGTGTACACCTCCGCGGGCGTCCCCAGCAGCGTGATCGCCGACATGAAGCTAGCTAGCAGCGACATCGTCACCGGCGCCCACGCCATGTTGCGGTCGGCCATCAGAAACTCGCTCGTCGTTCGCTGCTTGCCTCCCGTACAGCCGTAGTAGAGACCGATGCAGGCGGACACGGCCAGCGTGAGGCCGAACACGACGTAGTCGGCAATCGAGAAGGTGTTTCTCTCCAACATGGTGGCTTGTGTCGAGGATCGGTAGCCGAATGTGCGGAGTCACGGAATAGGTGCGCACCCTATAGCATGCCGAGAGAGAGAGAGAGTGACAGAGAGCTGAGAGAGAGAGAGAGAGAGAGAGAGAGAGAGAGAGAGAGAGAGAGAGAGAGAGAGAGAGAGAGAGAGAGAGCGAGAGAGCGAGAGAGGGGAAATATATATATATATATTTTATATTATATATATAAGCGACGTTAAAAAAAAATCTTGAGTAAAGCCAAACAAGACAAGAATAACCAAATGAGCAATATTATATAATATGACAAGTGAAAGAATAAGACTGACAAATAATCGAATAGGAATACAACAACAAAAGGAACGAAAGACCAAGCTCTATAAACAACTAGATGACCTGAAGAAACAAGAGGACATAAACTCAAGTGGATTTTGGAAAATAAGAAAAAGGCTATTACCTATAGTAAAGAAAGTAAAGCATCAAGTGTCATAAAGAGAAGTTTATCAAACGTAATGGTAGAGAAGACAGATCAAATTAAACAAGAATACGTAGAATATTTCGAAGAGCTACTAAAAGAAAAACCTATAAAGAATGAGGAAGATCGCAGAATTTATGAATCAGTTGAAAAAACCTTTAAAAAAATAAGAATCATAATTAATAGAATTAATTAAGAGGAAATAAACGACAACGAAATTAAACAAGTAATCCATGATCTAAAGGGCAATAAAGCAAGAGATAATCATGGGATGGTCTATGAATTAATGATCGATAGAGGAAGAGATATGAGCAAAGCGCTAAAAACAATAGTAAACTCACTACTTCAGGGTGCAACAATACCAACACAATGGCATAAAATGTCAATAAAAACCGTTTATAAAGGAAAAGGAGCGTTGAGTTACCTAAAAAATATGCGAGGAATTTTTCTAACTAATGTCCTAAGTAAAATAGTTGAAAAATTAATCTGGAAACGCAAACAAAAAAGCATGGATACGTGTCAAAATCAATGTGGGGGGACGAAGGGATACAGCACAACTGACCACCTATTCGTACTAAGGGGGATTATTGACAAACACCGGGAACAAAAGAAAGACATCACTATACTATTTGGGGATATTCAAAAATGTTTCGATAGCTTATGGCTAAAAGATGCATTGGTGGAATTATGGTTTAAAGGATTAAGAGCTGAGAGATAATATACAAAATGAATGAAAAGGCAATTATTTTAACATAAAAACACCAGTATGAAAAACAGAAAATTTCATCACAAAAGAAATAGTTAGACAAGGAACAATATTAGGACCAGTCCTATGCTGTATGACTCTGGATCACCTAAATAACCTCAACAAAGCTGGATACATGTATGGCAACAGCATAGAAATCGGACCCTTACTATATATGGACGATGGACGATCCTATATACAATCCTAGAAATTGGAGATCAGGAAACAGTTACAAAAATCGCTCAGTCATGCCACAGATTAGCAGAACAAAAAAGATTAGAATTTAATATAAACAAAACAAACACAATGGTTATAAAATTCGCAAACAAAGAAACGATAGAAAAAGAGATATTATTAGGTAACCAAGTAATCAAAAAATGCACCAAATATTCATATCTAGGGGATTTAATTAATGATAAAAAAGAGTTTAAGGACATGATAACAGTCCGAACTGAAAAATGTAGGTTCATGATGAGGGAAATAGTATCAGGGACAGAAGAGCAAAATTATGGAAAGCATACTATAGAAGCAAGAGTGAAACTATATGAATGCACAGTCTTACCTTCCTTCTTAAATAATAGTGAAACATGGACAAACGTAACTAAGGAAGAATTTAAAATGTTAGAGGATTTCCAAAATGAGTGCCTGCGCAAAATAATAAAAGCCCATAGTAAAACACCACTTGAAGCACTAAGGATAGAGTTAGGAATTTTACCAATAGTTGATAAAATAGGATACAAAAAACTCATGCAACTACAATACATAGTTAAGCTAGATAACAATAGATTAATGAAGAGAGTATTTATACAGCAAATCAAAGAGGATGAAAGAAATTGGGGAAATAAAATTTTAGAAGATTCTAGAAGAGTATAAATTGGAAATGTCATTTACAGCCATAGGATTAAAACCAAAAAGAACCTGGAAAAAAACAAGTCAAAGATGCCATCTTAAAAAGAGTAATTAAAAGAGACAAATTGAAAACTAGAGATAAAACAAAAATGAACATGATAAACATCGAAACATACGGTTTGAAAAATTATATGAAAAAATTATCATTCACTGATTCGTGTTTTGCATTTAAGTGTAAAACTTGTATGATTGATCTCAAAGGCTACTTTAAAAATAACTTTAATGACAATATGGGTAATAGATGTACTAATAATATAAAAGAAGACATGGAACATTTATATAAATGTAATAGCTATAATAGATATAAGGAGGAACAACGAATAGAAAACTGGACAGGAGACAACCACAGGTTACTGAAACCAGAGTTAGATTATGTACGGAAAATACTGGTGACTAGAAACACTAACATCTAGAGAACTAGAGGCGGCATTAATCTCCTTTTCTCCAGATAATCCCCGCACCTCGTAGAATCGAGTGCCTTGTGAAATACAAGAGAGGGTACCAAGATACAAGATACAAGATACACGTCTCCCGCCTCCCCACGCGTCCGCTATGTATCTTACCTTCTCTATCGTCCTGTCCGTCTCCCGCCTCCTCCTGCTTCCTCTAGGTGTTGCTCTTTCTCTTCCGACCTCACTAGCATCTACTCTCTCACTTGCTTGGTCAAGCGGCGGTGTCTCTAGGCTGTTCCAGAGGAACCAGCACACACTCGGCGTGTGTCAGGAGAGGAACCAGCGCACACTCGGCGTGTCAAGAGAGGAACCAGCACACACTCGGCGTGTCAGGAGAGGAACCAGCACACACTCGGCGTGTCAGGAGAGGTGGCGACAGGACTCCGTCGTGCGTTGACGTCCGCGTGCTCGCTGACCACTGCCGGAGTTAACGCGCTACGGTACTGACCTCCGTGAAGAGTCTGCTGCCGAAATAGGTCAGTGCTGTCCAGCTAGTGCGCGCGCGTGTGTGCGTGTGTGCGTCTGTCACTACCACGCACTAGGGTGTGAATCGGCGCTCTAGCTGTTAGCGTGATTAACAAACGGTCTCTCGTTGGACGCGAAGAAGAATCGAGTCTCGGAGAGGACCGCGTCTGTATGTGCGTGTATGTGCGTGTATGTGTGTTACGCGCGAGTGCGCGCCAAACAGACGCACCGTATGTGCTCGTACTGGCTGGGTGACTTACTAGTGTGGAGGCAACAGGTAATAAACAGCGATGAAAGCGTAGAGGGAGAGAAGGCTCAGCGACACGGTCTACTGAACTCCTCTATGCCTGCATGCTCGCGCTTACCGTAAACATTCATCATTACTAGTGCGTATAGTTGACGCAGTGGGCTCCGTAAGGGAATACTCTACGTCTCTCCCTTCCTCCGCTCTCTCTCTTCCCCTGTATCTCGCCCATTGCATCATTGATTCTCTTTCTCCTTCTCTCTCTCTCTCTCTCTCTCTCTCTCGCTCTCTCTCTCACTCTTGCTATCACCTTGTTTCGCACGCGCTCTCTCTTCCTTTCTTTCTCAGTCTCCCGCTCTCTCTCTCTCTCTCACTCTCTAACCTTAACAATCACTCTCTTCCTTTCTTTCTCAGTATTTTCCCTCTCTCTCACTCTCTACCATAACCTCCCCCTCTCTCTCTTGCTCGTATCTCTCTCTCTTTTTCTCTCAATCTCTCTCTCCGTCTCTCTCTCTCTCTCTCTTTCTCTCTGTAACTCTCTCTTTCGCCAATGCCCGTATAGAAATTTAAATAACGAAAACAGTCAGTATTTGGTTAAAGAAATCCAGCAGCAATGAAATGCGCACGATGTTACCAATTCTCGACACATGTTGACGAAGTATTGGTTTTATACTCACCGTCTCAGTACTGATCGAGATAAATGAGCGCCCTCTACCGGTCAGTAACATCGACAAAGACTTTGATTATAGAATGTCGCGTTGTAATATTGTTCATGTGAAGCGTAGCTAGAACGACTACATGACGAAATATCTCGCAGAGCCGGCAATGAATGAAATAGCCGGCATGAATAACACGCAAGTTCCTCTCGCTCTTCCCTTCCTCGTTCACACTCTTTATTTCTCGATCTCCGACGTGCGCACAAACACCCCGCCCACACCCCGCACCAACGCAGACGTAACCCGACGAGACAGTTTCAAAGACTCAAATAGAACATAAGCAATACGCAGGTGAGCAAAACTCGCCGATGTACGTGACTTCCCCCCACCACACCCACCGCAGCGGCAAAATCTGTGAGATGCTCTTAGGCTGGCGTGGTCGGCCGCGTGCATCGAACACCCGCACCACCAACACCACACACCCCCTCACGGAAGGTCCAAGCTCGACACCGTGCATCCAACAGCACACCGACGACGGGGCTGGTCCACGGATTCGGACTTAGCTGTGGTCGTTCACACAGTCACGGTGCGTGCCTAATCCCACCCCGCACAGATCGCCGTGGCGCGCGCGCGTGTTCAACCACTCACAGTGAGCTCGCTTACTCACGAACAACAAATCACACATACGGCACACATACGCAACAAGACACACAGCCAGCACACGAGAGCTGGCCCAGGCGCGCCACCGACGAACCTCTACCGCCGAGCCACACTCACAACATCAGCACACCACTAAGTGGGCCGAGCTCGCCGGTCACACAATACATAACACCCACAACACAACAGGCGGCGCAGCAGGCGCGCGCACACCCACCGACCACAACACACCAATGTGCATGGCGGCTTCACACGCGACGGCGCCGCCACTGCATGTAGCTTTTGGTTTAAATAACACACACACCTCACACGAGCCGACATACGCACAGCGCACATGCGATACACAAACAGCACACAGCAAACACAAACACAAACACACACGCATCCACCTAGCCACGATTGACAGTACAGTGGGGGAAAAGACCACCCACCCCACACCACCACATCACACAGCTCACAAAGCCACCTCGCTTGCCCCCCGGGTGCGGATGCCTATCGCGTCGCACACGACACACAGACCACGGCACGGCAGACCGCAGAACACAGGTTTGACTGCACGCACGCACGCACACGCGCGCGCGCACACACACACACACACACACACACACACACACACACACGCACGCGCGCGCGCGTACACACACATATGTGCTTGTCTAGTATACATACCATAAGAAATATTTTTTCATGTAAATTATACATCTTAAATAAAGAGTACATAGCTAGTTGGGTAAAGAGAGTGGAGGCGTAGAAGAGTATTGGAGAGAAGGACGAAAATGTTATAGAGAACGCAATGCAGAGCTAGCGGAAATGAGTGGTTGAAATGGATGATGACGGAGGTGTGTATAAGACTATAGACACAGAGCGTGAAAGGGATTTCTTTAATTACCACTTAGAACGAGTCCATGCATGCAGTTTTCAGTTTACTTTATAAACGTTCTGTTCGAGCCTCGAACAGTGCAACAGCAAGGCTTGCCATCTATCTGCCAGTAACTCAGTATTTTGATGAAATTGTATAGTTAAAACTGAGGGCATAATTCAATTTAATTCAATCACTTTATTTTTAATTATATTTATATTCAAGACTATTTTGAAATAAAAATCTTCTATCAAAATTTCACTTTGTAATGATATGATATATTCATTACGATACTCCATGTGCACCACCACTGAGTTGTATATATATAATAGCACATAATAATAAATGTTACTATTTTTAGTCTACCTTTTTAAATGTAAATGCGTTTACAGCTCAGTCGCATTACTGAATAATATAATAACTGTTATAACTTATAATTAACTGTATGTGAGTTGTATCAGAGCTAGGTGAATGACAAATTTGTCATTATTCACCCCTGGTTGTAATGTATAGGGGTGCCATAGAAATAATCAAGAGTACATACTAGCAGAAGTAGATAATATGGAATTCCCTATTATCTACTTTTGATAATAAAGATCTATTATGTACTCTTGAAATAATATAGTAGTGTCTCTAAATATTTCTATGCGTGGTGCGCACGCACCATTGGCTAATCAGCGAGTCGCGCCCTCTATAATTACCACTGGCTGACACTTCAATCCCACAATGCCCAATCCAACATGGTGAGTATAAACACAGGTAGTTTTTATCTGTACAAAAATAAACCGGTTAACAAACACGGACAATTTCTATAATTTCTTCACAACTGTGTTTACAGTACAGAATATCTGCATGAACAATATATGTACGTTTGAGTTATGCATGAGAGCACAGTTGCGGTATAATTATCATGTGTTTCCGTTGTTTTGTTTTGTGTATCGTGCTGTCTCTCACGTACCCTGGTAGTCACTAGTGTAGCTCTAGTATAGCTCTAGTACTATAGCCCGCGGATCGCTGCCGCAGGGCTATAGCACATGAGCGCATAGCTGTAATCTAAGCAAATGGTCGGACTGGTCTTAACAAAAATTTATCCCCAAAACGCAAAATGATCGGGCTTTTTAAC
>NW_014578310.1:53384-60567 GCF_000485595.1 Priapulus caudatus
GTTAAAAAGCCCGATCATTTTGCGTTTTGGGGATAAATTTTTGTTAAGACCAGTCCGACCATTTGCTTAGATTACAGCTATGCGCTCATGTGCTATAGCCCTGCGGCAGCGATCCGCGGGCTATAGTACTAGAGCTAGCTCTAGTAGTACTAGTAGTACTATAGCCTATAGGTGTTGAACAACAGTAGAGGCCGTCCATAGGCTGCAGGCCTGAATAAGCATCGAACAGAAATTAATTAAAAATACTCACACTCTTACTGCACTTACAAAACATACACTTTATTCTTGTTAAATAACTACAGTACAGATTCATGCTCTATGCTCCCCTCGAAACTTTTGCCAGCTCTATGATGCGAATTTCTGCAAAGTTGTCTGAACACATTTCATACACAAAAAACACCAACCGGTCGCTGTGACTACGCCACCTGACGGAATGTCACGAATACACAACAAAAATAATTTTACTTCTAATGCTTTCTCGACGTCCACGAGGCATCCAACTTGCGTGCATAATGCTAATTATTGCACTCTAGTGCCGAATTTCGGCGAAAAAAAATGCCAAAAAAGGCCTTTTCTAGAGACAAAATAGTGCAACGGTGAACAATCGCGGACGCTTACTGTTATATGCCACCTATAGCCCGCGTACATTGTCGGCTGGATTTTGCAACAACACCGGGTCCCGACAGGTCCCACTCAAAATGGCTCACAAAACGGAAAATGATCGTTTTTTTTTACACTTATTTATCTACATGGACATCTCACCTATCTTTTTGAACCCTTTCCACAACTTTACACCATGTATTTATCCTTTTATTACTCAAAGTCAGCACTACTGGCATTCCCGTTTCAAATATTCTGGGGTGCGAACACGTGACGTTACCGGATATGTAAGCAAAACACATGGCAGCTATGGTGCATCGATCGTACAATACCGGTGACGTCACGCGTTCGCACGCCAGAATATTTGAAACGGGAATGCCAGTAGTGCTGACTTTTGAGTTATAAAAGGATAAATACATGGTGTAAAGTTATGGAAAGCAGGGAACAATTTCCAGCCAAAAATTTGCATAGCAAATGTGCTATACAAAATAAATTTTGCAGAGCAATTGGATAAATTTGTATAGCATTTTTTTTCAGACAATCACAGTGCAAATTTACACCGCAGTGCATGCTTGGCGTGTTATCGTGTCGGCCTGTGACAGGCACAGCTAGCTTAAGCCTAGGACACACTAGCGATTCTGTACGCTGCCCGGCAGCGTTTAAACAGCGTGCGAGCTTGACACGCCCGCTCGCCAATGTCGAGTGAAAATAATATCGGGCCGGGCGAGTGAAAGCTAAAGCTGACTCGCCCATGTTGGCGAGTAAAAATAATTGTCTAAAACTTTAATCAAATGTTGGTTCCTTACGTTATATATCCAAACATTGATGAAATACAGTTCTAGCGATTGTGAAGGGCAGCTATCCGACTCCTCGACCACGACATCCTCACTTTATATTATCAAAGGTCCCCGAAGAAAGCAGCCCGCGAGAGCGTGCAGCGCCAGCACAGCGTGGCTGTGTATACGTGCCTGGGGCGGCATATTGATTGATGTACGGGGAGGGGGGGGAGTGCAGGATTGTTTAAAAGTCACGTTGGCCTTGGTGTTAACAAGTCAATAAAATCGGCGTAACGTGGCATTTCATTGATGGGGCAAAGCAGCCCGAGAATAAAAGTAAATTGTAAACATGTATGTTTCCGTTTACATCTCGCATGGGCTGCATCGCACAACTGCGATTCATAAAAATATATGCGTAGCAAATGGCTGAAAATACATCGCGAATTGCGATGCGATACCGGGAAAATTATTCCCTGGAAAGGGTTCAAAAAGATAGGTGAGATGTCCATGTAGATAAATAAGTGTTAAAAAGCCCGATCATTTTCCGTTTTGTAAGCCATTTTGAGTGGGACCTGTCGGGACCCGGTGTTGCTGCAAAATCCAGCCAACAATGTTCTATAGCCCTGCGGCAGTCAATGTACGCGGGCTATAGTACTAGAGCTAGGGGTAGTGGTACAGTGCCAGGGCACTGGTAGTGCCAGTGGCACTGATACTGGTCAAGGAGCTAAAATATATATAGCTCCTTGGTACTGGTAGTGGTAGGCCTACAGCGTGAGGTGAGGCTAGTCCAATGTTGCCGTGTGATTATCGTGTGTTGTTGCATCTCGCCCCTGGCTCAGATGTTTGTCGTTTTTGATAGGATTCCAACAACCAAATGGAAGGAAACGGGCAGCAGAGACAACCCCTAATGATGCCCCCTCTGCCTCCATTTGTAAGTTCATACTATGAAATATAGATAAATAAATAGATAGATAACTAGCTAGCTAGATGGATGAGTGAATGGATGGATGGACGAATGGATGGATGGTCAGATAGATAGATAGATAGGTAGGTGGGTAGATACTATAGATAGGTAGATAGGTAGGTGGGTAGATACTAGATAGGTAGATAGAGTACATAATTTATAATTCATGTTATCACACGTTAGCACAGAGGATGTTAGTGTAATGCACATTCGACCACCCGAATATCTAATCTCGAGTACTGAAACATCATCCATTTGTTCTCTATTTCCTGTTGCTGCTCTGTTAACGATTTCCATCAGTTGCTCATCAACCAGCTCGCCTTCTCTCGTGTTAATGTAGATGAGGGGTCCTCCACCTGGCTGGAGAGGTCCGGGGCCGGACATGATGCCTCCCGGCATGTCGGGACCGGGAGGGCCGATGCGACAGGGATTCCCGCAGTCACAGCAGCCCCCGCCGCGCTTTCAGCCCGGCATGGCAATGTCGCGGGCTACGTTTTCAGCACCGCCCACGAGCGCCGCTTCGGGAGCTCCCAACGCAGGTATCAGTGCAATGTGTCCTGGGGTACACGTTCCGTGGCAAAGTTCTGTGACACAGGAAAATGTTGCGTGATGAGAGCATGTGTTCTATGACACGGGCATGCGTACCATGACGAGGGTATGTGTTCCATGACACAGACACGTCGTATAACACGGGCGTGTGTTTCACGACATAGGCGTGTGTTCTTTGACAAGTGCAATGATAATGGAAGCTCTACATTTATGCTAACTACCCATATGTTGGAAAAATTGTTCTTTTTACAAGACTTCCATAATTAAATGTACACAAATAAATGTCTTTGGTATCTACCATGGTTCGGACGTGAGTTGTCACACGGTCGTTGTTGCCTTGTGTCTTTGTAGCTACGTCAATGGCTGGGTTTACCAGCGGAGCAGCAGAACAGATGATGTCATCTTCACAGGTAATGCATGTTCATCTGCATATATGCTTAATCCTCAACACGAGTTACTGAAGTTTGCGTGGATACGTCACAGCGTTTCAGATTGCTTCACCCTAAATCTATGGTGATTTAGCTAAGAGTGGGTGAGGAGTTCAAATATTCTGCATGGGTAAGGGCGAAGGGCCCAGATCGGTTGCATGGGTGATGGGAGGGCGTTAAATGTCACAGACATCATCTTGATCATTTGATCTGTTGCTATTTTTCAAGCCCTCGTCACAAATCATACAGCAAGCTCAGCCGCAAACGGCGAAGACAGAAAAGGTGAGCGGCACACTCGCATGGCGAAATAATGCATGCTCACGTTACACCTACAGTGACGTACCTGTCTACAGGTAGCCACGTACCCACGCACCTCGCACTGCACAGCTCATAGGGAGGAGAGTTCCACAGAGTTCGCACGTGTTCTCGCCATTCGATGCGTTGTTCGCGCGTCGTTCATTATTGAATTTGCTCGTGTTTTCGGTGCAGAAAAGCTGGACCGAGCACAAAGCTCCTGACGGCCGCACTTATTTCTATAACAACCAGACGAAACAGTCGCTGTGGGAGAAACCAGATGATCTGAAGACCCCAGCAGAGGTACAGATATACGAAGCACATTTTCCATCCATAGCATTACCTGTTTTTCTAATCCAATTCTTTACCCATTAGCAACGACGATCCCGTTTTGTCGGGGTTATATCGGGTGTGGCAGCTGTGTGGGGTAGTTTTTGGTATTATTTATATCCTTATGTATATTGTGTGTATATATATATTCTTGTATATGGCTGACGTTTGAAGCATTCTGATTGAGGTGTGAAATGAGATGTTGTGGAAAACATGAAACAAAATGAAACTACTAAAAAGAATATGCGCGAACACCTAGTTAACATCTGTTTTGTTATCGATGCTTCTTGTCCTATGTTTTGTTTTCTGTGATGCTGTCAGGATTAAGTAGATTATAAAAATTCTCTTCGGTCTCACATTTTACAGCGTTTATTGTCAAAGTGTCCCTGGAAGGAGCACAGAACCGACAGTGCTAAGGTCTACTATCACAACGTTGAAACGAAAGAATCAACCTGGACGATTCCAAAAGAACTGGAAGAAATAAAATGTGCGTTTTCCCGCCTCATTTCATGTCATTTCACTGACCTGTACGTAATTTACTGTAACTAATTAAACCTGCACGTTGAGATCACTGTAGGGTAATGCCAAAACTGTCCTTTATAGACACTTTGATTAGACTTGGACATAGATGTCAGTTCTATCGAGATGGTTCACGATCAGTGTATCATAATATAAACTTTGACAATACATGTATTGATTCCTTCGACTATTCACGATACACATATCGATACTTTACTACTAAGTATAATTCATGATATATTGTAGCATAGTTTCATCAGAAAACAAAAAAAGCATTACACAATTCACAGTTCAATAGCAGTTGTTTATTAAGTGCTCTATGATACTGATTTGTAAGTATTCACATAATCGGTAGAGCACGAATTAGTGTATAGATTTTTATGTAGTGTCTCTTCAAACTATCGTGAAAAATGTGTCGTGATATGGATCGTATCATGAGTGACCTGTATTGTCTCACCCCTAATAACTAATATAGTGAACAACACCCTAACTGCCTATTCATCCTGTTGATTCTCTGCTTTCAGCAAAGGCAACACAGTTAGAGGCAGCACATGACAATACCTTGCAGTAAGTGCCTCCATTTAACATAAAATATTACAAAGGGACCACAGTCGTGCATGCCGGCATCTATCCAAGCTCTCCTCGTGTTCACTGGTTTATCGATTTATTATTCCAATCTGGATAATACGATTTGTAAGGAATTTGCGCAGAAAATTCTGTGCTAGCGTCGAGGTAATAGCATCGCACCATGGAAGATTCGTAGCTGACTTACGTTGTGAGAGAATGCGTCGCTAACTCATGCAGGGATTGTGCGCGTGTGCGTCATGTGCGTATAACACAACATTGCTGTTGCGAAATCTCGATGCAACCTTTGCGCCAGACGCGCCTGTGTCGGTTCTCTGTAGGCGACGATCCATTCTACACTCTATATACTTGACAATCTGTCCACTCGACATCTATTCACTCGACGATTTATTCACTCAACAATCTATCTCGACACTCCGTACATATCTTCCCTCCATCCCGTCGCCGCCCCTTTCTCACGCTCTCTTTTCGCCGCCCCACCCCACATGCTAATACGTCATCAGACCACTAGACGCCATACGCTAAACATGGTTTACATATTCTGACAATGGACAAGGTAGCATTTCTACCTCGGCATATATACGAACATGTATTCAAATGATATTTTACGATGATTGCGTTTACAGGCAGCAGCAGGAGAGGGCAGCACCGGCCGCGGGGATGCCCATGCCCATGATGCCTCAGTCGATCCCGATGCCGATGTCGATCGGGATGCCTCCGGGGATGCCCCCGGGCATGCCGCCTCCGATGATGCCAGTCATGATGCCGCAACAGGTATCCTCACTGTCTGTACGGTCACACACGCACAAAGGGGTGTATCTAATCTATATTTGAGTTCGTATGTATGTATGTATGTATGTATGTATGTATCATACCCTATGGCCGGCCAAACCGCCCAAGCGATCTGGATGCAATTTTCAGAGGGCGATTTCCTATACCCGAGGAGTGTTCCTAGACGAAAAAAATCCGTCAAACTCACCCAAAAATCTGCCAAAAATCCGTGAATTTGTGAAACTTCAGACAATGTCAGCACTCACTGTACAGCGCTGCCACACACAGAAAAATCGACGAGTATTTATTTCCCTCATCTCATCAGCTGCTGGTATTGTGAAACCGAAACCAATACTAAAACAGAGCACAACCAGGACCAGTTCAGAGGTACTACTCACTGAGTTGAGAGGTTGAGTTGAGATACTACGATCTCAGAATGCATTGTACCATTCGAAAGCTATGCATTTTCTGATTCAGTAGAAAAAATTTTTAATTTCAATGTGCATGATTGCGCGCCAAGCATTCACTAGACAATATCCAGTGGACACAGACCTCACTCGCTTGCCTGTCTCTATCTATACTATATATGGAATTTCTTTTATTCATGGTACGATCTGACAATGGATAGCTGTACGTGGGGAGCTCAAGAGTTGGAGACGCCAGGAATCTCTACATATTTGCACCAGAGAATAAGATGAAAAACATTGTTTATCAAGAGGCTTTCAAATGAAAAGTGCAACCCATTCGTACATGCTGTTATAATAACTTTTTCTCATTTACACCATATTACTATTATGTCCCTGGGGTTCTAAGTTGGGTTGTGCTGTCATATAAATGTCATACGTAACAGTTTTTTCCCATGCTTATTAGGCCAAACAAAAAAATACCTTTGGTTCGGGTCACATGGATTTTGAAAATTAGGGTAGGTCGGTAGGTATAACATTTTTTCTTTCCTGCAAAAACATGGGTAGGCAGGAATATCATTTTTTTTCACAAGTTAAATATAGGAATATAGGAATATAATTTTGAAGAGCGAGTAACCGAAGTGTGGCGCAGCGCGTTCCACATCGTGTGCGCATGCAAAATGCATCGATCTGTGGCGTGTGGAAAATATCACACGTGTTTGATATTTTCTTCCACGTGTGGAAGATTAAACAGCGTGTGCGGAGTGGCTGTGTAAATTTCCACACCGTCTCTATGTAACCGACCAATAGCAGGAGGTCAAGCGAGTCACGTGATCTTAACTTGCGGTTGCAGCGCGGCATTGATTGATGTACAGGGGGGTGGGGCATTGTCGCGTTCATTGAATATGTAGGGGGTGACCACCGCCGGGATGAGCCTGAGGGCGACAGTAAAACTCTTTCTTG
>NW_014578310.1:60919-64445 GCF_000485595.1 Priapulus caudatus
CTCACCTCTACACATGCACGCAGCCACGCACAGCAGCACGGCACGCACAGCACGCACCGCACGCACGCACTGGCACGCACGCACACACATCACACAAACACTAGAAGAGAGAGAGCAACGTAAAAACAACAGCTCGAATCGTCAACGTAAAAAACGCACGTTCAGTGTAGCAGACGGTGTGGAACTTCCCTGTGTGCTGCCACAGCGTGAGCGCGGTTCAACTGGCTCTGCGGCCTAGCGTATAGCCAACGATCGCATGTTATACTATATATGTAACGCGATCGATCGCGTACATTAAAGCGGCCCGCCGCGCCATATGACCTTCAGGCTCTGTTTATGAATAGCTGGCCAGGCTCTATACGACTGTATTTCATCGTTGTATGGAAAAATATTTTTGGAACTCTTTTTTAGGTAAATAAAATGACAAGAGTCGGATATTTGAATATGTATGATCGGCAGGCAGTATCTTTGAATTATATTTTTTCTTGAAACCCTCTAAAAGTGACCGCAGTCGCACATTTTTCACTCCGAAATGTGAAGTGCGGGCGGGTGACCTGAACCAAAGGTAATTTTTTGGTCGGCCTTATCTTATTAGACTGATTTGTAAATATTGATATTGTGTGCAATGTTATTGTCGATTTTTACCCAATGTTCCTATTGTGTCCCATTATTAGTAGTATGAATTAGTAGCACGATTTCACCCAGCACAGCGGGTACCCACAGCTAGTAGTATATATATATATATATGTAGTATGATTGCTTCACCAGGTATCGAAGGTGTCTTTTCACTCGGTGGCAGCGGATGGGAGTGTTAGCATGATTGAATTAATGCATTTAACCACTTTGTAATGAAGATGTGCATAGTGTAGTGTGTACCCAAGGTGCAGACAAGAGAAATTAATTAATTTATTAATAATAACATATAGTTAGTTAGCGTCAACGAATCTCGCAATGACATGGTCGAGAATGAAGTAACCTATTAAAAATAACATAATAAATTAGCATAGCAACATAAATCAAGAACAAAAGAACAAATTGTAAAAAATATTTTGGTTCAGCGTTTCTCGTTCTCTCCAGCAGGCGGCGTCGGCGGACCCGTCGTCGGTGTCGTCTGCGATGCAGGAGGCGATGGCCGCCACGCTAGCTTCCATCTCGCTGCCGGACGTACAGAAGACGCCGTCTAAACCCGGCACCCCCGCTGACGACGAGAGCTCCAGGTGAGGGCACCACTGTGGCAAGCGCAGGGGAAGGCATCTGTGGGGAGAGGTCCGGGTGCTTAGGGGAGAGGTGCTGGTGTTTGGGGGAGGGGGTGGACTGGGTGTTTGGGGGAAGGGGTCTGGGTGTGTGAGGGGGGGGATTGGTCTGGTGTGTGGGGGAGGGGGTGGTATGGCGTGTTTGGGCCGGAGGGTTCTGGAATGTGTGGGGGGGGGGCTGTTGGTAGTCTGGTGTTTTGGAGGGTGGTCTGGCGGTGTAGTGGGGGGGTGGTGATTAGGTGTGTTTTTTTGGGGGGGGGTGCTGGGTGTTTCGGGAATAACTCTGGGTTGTGGGTGTGCCTGTCTACAATCCCTGCTTGTAGTTTCATGTGGCGGTTAACCACCATCGTTACAGCACTCCAATACCGTTCTCGTGGTCTGGAGCGAAGGCTGAGGAAAGTGCTTTCTCACTGATCAAACAGTGGAATAGCCGTGGGCTTGGATCAGGCAAAGTTTCGTGTTGCGACCGCGGCCAAAACCGCCACGAAGTATTTCTGATCACCGTTCATTTTTTCCAGCAAAAATCTCGCATACTATTTACTATCGTGAGGGATTGGTAGCATGGTAATTAAAAAGTGATATTTGTAAAACTTGCAGCGAGGAGGAGGAAGAGGAGGAGGAGGATGAGAAGAAGCCGACTACGCAGAAGAAGCCAGTGACGTACGCGAACAAGCGAGAAGCCATGGAGGCGTTTAAGGACCTGCTGAAGGAGAAGGTAGGAGTTTGACATGCCGGTGACAGCAGGGTGTTAGCTCTGTAGTGCTGCAGTTTTGACACATGTGACAGGGATGTGGCGGTGACAGCAGGGTGTCGACACGTGTGACAAGGATGTGCCGTGACGGCAGGGGTGTTGAGCTCTGTGTAGTGGCTGCCAGTGTTTGACACATCGTGACAGGTGATGTGGCAGGTGACAGCAGGGTGTTAGCTCTGTAGTGTTGCAGTGTTGACACGTGTGACAAGGATGTGCCGGTGACGGCAGGGTGTTGACACGTGTGACAAGGATGTGCCGGTGACAGCAGGGTGTTGACACGTGTGACAAGGACTTGTCTCATGTTGTAGGACGTGCTGGTGACAGCAGGGTGTTGACACGTGTGACAAGGACTTGTCTCATGTTGTGATGGAACGCTGCGCGGTGACCAGAGGGTTGTTGACACGTGTGACAGGACTTGTTCAGTGTTGGTAGGACGGCGGTGACAGCAGTGGTGTTTGACTGTGTGACAATGGTCTTGTGTCATGTTGTAGGGACGGTGCTGGGGCAGGCAGGGTTTGACCCGATGTGACAAGGTGTTGTGTAATGTGTTACGTACGTGGCGTGAGCTGCACGGGGTTGACACGTGTGACAAGGTCGTGTCATGTTTGTGGGACGTGCTGGGGACACAGCTGGTGTTGACACGGTGTGACAGGTCTTGTGTCGATGTTGTAGTACGTGGCTGCGGGACAGCAGGGCTTTGACAACGTGTGACAAGGAGCTTGTTGTCACTGTTGTAGAACGTGCTGGTGACAGCAGGGTGTTGACAAGTGCGACAAGGTCTTGTGTCATGTTGTAGGACGTGCTGGGACAAGCAGGGTGTTGACCACGTGTTGACAAGGTCTATTGTGTGTCATTGTTGTAGGACGTGCTGGTGACAGCAGGGTGTTGACACGTGTGACAAGGTCTTGTGTCATGTTGTAGGACGTGCCGGTGACAGCATCGTGGGAGCAGGCGATGAAGCTGATTGTCACGGACGCGCGCTACACTGCCATGAAGAAGCTCAGCGACAAGAAACAAGCGTTCAACGCGTACAAGAGTCAGCGGCAGAAGGAAGACAAGGTCAGAGCCCTGATAACAGACAGACAGACTATAACTAACTGCGAAAAACCTGCAAAAAACCTGCTACATCTATGCATTTTTCAGAAAAAATAAAAACCTGCTACATCTATGCATTTTCAGAAAAAATATATAACCTGCTACTTATACAACTTATTATTTGTAAACCTATATGCATTTTAATGCAGCATCTTTTATATAATTGGACATCATAAGATAACTTTTATATCGTTTTGCAAGCAGTGTCTTGATTACCACTTGCGGTTACAGGGTTTTTCTCGTTATAAGCGAGTTTATGCTGTGACCATGCCATGACAGATACGTGTATAAGTTCATCATTATATTGATATGGCATTATAGCCGCTTATAGGCATATAACATGTATAATGGCATTGCACACAAGTGTTGTATCTTTGATACGATCAACGTCGTGTCGGTATTTGTATAGGAGGAGCACCGTCTCAAG
>NW_014578310.1:66353-68061 GCF_000485595.1 Priapulus caudatus
GGGAAGGGGGAGAGGGTGAGGACAATACCTGAGGGTTTTCTTTTGAAACTGTATGGGTGACATTATGATCATGAGGTGGGTTAGTGTGTACGCTCGGGGAGGGTGGGTGGACAGACATTACATTAATCAATGTAACGTAGACAGTATCATGTGACTTGTCTTAATCCGGTGTTGCGGACTCATGCGTCTGCTCGTTGTTTTACCAGCCATGGACAAGGAAGATGCCCTCATCTGCTTTGAGGACCACATTAAGATGATAGAGAAGGAGGAGGAGGAGGAGCAGGAGGCGATGCGGCGACGAGTCAAGCGGCAGCAGCGCAAGAACCGCGAGGCCTTCGTCGTGAGTGTTGCCGCCATGCAGCGCCCCCTACCCTCATCGTCGCTCAGCGCCACCTACCCTTGTTGTCTTTCAGCGCCCCCCTACCCTCGTCGTCGTTCAGCGCCCCCTACCCTCGATCATTGTTCAGCACCCCCTACCATCGTTGTCGCTCAGCGCCCCCTACCCTCGTCGTCGTTCAGCGCCCCCTACCCTCGTCGTTGTTCAGCGCCCCCTACCCTCGTCGTTGTTCAGCACCCCCTACCCTCGTCGTTGTTCAGCACCCCTTACCCTCGTCGTTGTTCAGCGCCCCCTATCCTCATCATCGCTCAGCACCCCCTACCCTCGTCGTCGTTCAGCGCCCCTACCCTTGTCGTTGTTCAGCGCCCCCTACCCTCGTCGTTGTTCAGCGCCCCCTACCCTCGTCATTGTTCAGCGCCCCCTACCCTCATCGGCGCTCAGCGCCCCCTACCCTCGTTGTCGTTCAGCGCCCCCTACCCTCATTGTCGTGGCTCAGCGCCCCCTACCCTCGTCGTCGTTCAGCGCCCCCTACCCTCATCGTCGTTCAGCGCCCCCTACCCTCGTCGTCGTTCAGCGCCCCCTACCCTCATCCTCGCTCAGCGCCCCCTACCCTTGTTGTCGTTCAGCGCCCCCTACCCTCGTCGTCGCTCAGCGCCCCCTACCCTTGTTGTCGCTCAGCGCCCCCTACCCTCGTCGTCGTTCAGCGCCCCCTACCCTCATCGTCGCTCAGAACCCCCTACCCTCGTCGTCGTTCAGCGCCCCCTACCCTCGTCGTTGTTCAGCGCCCCCTACCCTCGTCGTCGTTCAGTGCCCCATACCCTCGTCGTCGTTCAACGCCCCCTACCCTCGTCATTGTTCAGAGCCCCCTACCCTTGTCGTCGTTCAGCGCCCCCGGCTCTTGTCGTTGTTCAGCGCCCCCTACCCTCGTCGTCGTTCAGCGCCCCCTACCCTCGTCATCGTTCAGCACCCCCTCCCCTTGTTGTCATCAGCGCCCCGCCCCCTACCCTCGTCGTCGTTCAGCGCCCCCTACCCTCGTCATCGTTCAGCACCCCCTACCCTTGTTGTCATCAGCGCCCCGCCCCCTACCCTCGTCGTCGTTCAGCGCCCCCTACCCTCATTGTCATCAGCGCCCCCTACCCTCGTTGTCATCAGCGCCCCCTGCGTCGCTTCCAGGGTTAGAGTTACATGTCTATATTTCATTAACCCAACCGGCTAATGAAATATGGACACGTACCTGTAACCCTGGAGGTGACGCAGCAGTATATGTGACAGCGTTGGTGTTGCCGGCATCATCGGTGACGCAGCAGTATATGTGACAGCGTTGGTGTTGCCGGCATCATCGGTGACGCAGCAGTATATGTGACAGCGTTG
>NW_014578310.1:69127-73475 GCF_000485595.1 Priapulus caudatus
GCGTTGGTGTTGCCGGCATCATCGGTGACGCAGCAGTATATGTGACAGCGTTGGTGTTGCCGGCATCATCGGTGACGCAGCAGTATATGTGACAGCGTTGGTGTTGCCGGCATCATCGGCCGCATGCGCCGTGCAGTGTGGTTATGTCGTGTCATTGTAACAGATGCAGTGTGGTTATGTCGTGTCATTGTGATGACAGGTGTTGCTGGATGAGCTTCATGAGGCTGGAAAACTGAACTCCATGTCGCTCTGGATGGATCTCTACCCCATCATCTGCAACGATCTCAGATTCTCACAGATGCTCGGCCAACCAGGTGAGTCGTCCGTCCGTCAGCCGCGATAACGAATCACAACGAATGTGTGATGAGACGTTGATGGTTACATGATGGCTTTGCGTTACGGCCCGTCATAATTCCGGCACGTGATATTTCTGTCGTTCTGGGGTGTGCTTCCACTGCTTAAAGTGATTACGTCACCGTAAATAGCAAAAGTAAAAAAAACATTTCCACTTTTCCACAAAATGTAAGTAATTCTGTTCACTTTTTATGGTAAAATTGCCGCATTATACTTCCTATTTTACTATATTGTTCGATGTAAACATACATTCGTGACTCATACATAGCCCAAAGCAAGCAATTAATGTCAGAATCATAATATCAAATCGTCCAAGTTTTTTGGATTTTTAATTAGTTGAGAAACAATCTTATCAAGTAAGAATTTGACGATACATTTAGTCATGTTAGTACTTACTTTTAATGTTATAAAATGGCAACAAACATTTTACAAATATACATTATAGAAAATTCGTGACATAGTCAATTTAAGCTATCGGGGTGTCAACGAAGAACATCAACCTCTATGTCAGCAATTTAAGACTTGCTTTGACTTTTGATAGTTTTGACAGATTCTTCTGTTGAGCTTTGTTTCAAAGTCTCATCAGCGTAAAGGGTCATTACAACGTAGGTGATCGAATGAACGTATTATGAATGTATGTGAAGTGCAAATGTTACTATGTTAAGATCAAAATAAGATGCAGTTTTGGATGGAGGATAGGATACGGTAAGGATTAGGGTAAGATTTTGTTGTAGGATCGTACCAGGAGTGTCATGATGTAGATCTATAATATATATGTATATATATATATATATATATATATATATATATATTTAGATAAACTATATTGTGATGCTCCTGATCGTAACTAATCAGTATATATGTGTAATCTACTGAAATGTATTAATTTTTAAAATGGCGGCTGTGATTGTTCGTCTGGTAGGATCTACACCACTGGATCTGTTCAAGTTCTACGTGGAAGACCTAAAGTCTCGCTTCCACGACGAGAAGAAAATCATCAAAGAGATACTGAAGGTAGCATTCATCATCAAACGCAGACATGTGTAAATGATCTTCAAATTCATTTTACACGTCATTAGGGTAATAGTCCCCAAGCATGCTGATTTCGAAGCGTCATGTATTACTGAGGCACGCTTCATGTATTCTAGTGTTTAGGTAGATACGAAAACAAATTTTGCATTTCAATAACATGGCCTGACACTTTTTAATTTTACCATGACACTTACAATCAGTGCCCTGCTTGCTTGCTATGCTGCTCCAGAAAACTCACCAATATCAATGGCAATAAGGCGCCGTATCATCTATACCTAGTTTGCTAATTTGCCCATTAATGCCATGTTGTGTATGTATTCCTCTCTGTCCCACGTAAGAAGAAGTGATAATATAAAGTAAGTTGCCATGGTGCCCCTCTTTCTAAGGGAATCTTTCCGTTGTTTCCCGTCTAACTTGCGGCTAAAATCTTTCGATAGAAGCCCACGCAGCACTAGCCCCATAAAACAATTAACACTTGACCCTTAAATTAACAATTAACAGTTGACGACTGTGGCTTGTTGTTGTTGACAGGACCACGACTTTGCCGTGGAGATGAAGACGAGCTTTGAGGATTTTGCGGACCTCATCAGCAAGGACAAGCGAGCGTTGACCCTGGATGCTGGCAACATCAAGCTGACCTTCAACAGTGTAAGAATCTCAAATCTCAATCATACTCCTAAATCCTAATCTAAATCTCATTTTTAATCTAAACCCTTATTTATATCTCAATTTTATCTTAATCATAATTTATTATAATCTCAATTTTAATCTCGATCTAAATATATAATCATAATTTAGATTGAAGAGCAGTGTGAACTAGTTGGACCTGTGGTAGTCGCACGATGTTTTACGGTGTGTGGATCCACCACCTACGACTCCTTCCCTCTTAATTCCTCCCTAAATTGACTACGTCACGAATTTTCTATGGTAAAATTTGTAAAACTTGTGTTGCCATTTTTTTACATTAAAAGTAAGAACTAACGGGACTAAACGTATCGTCAAATTCTTACCTGATAAGATTGTTTCTCAACTAGTTAAAAATCCAAAAAACCTGGACGATTTGATATTATGTTCCTGACATTAATTGCTTGTTATGGGCTATGTATGCGTCACGAGTGTATGTTCACATCGAACAATATAGTAAAATAAGAAGTATAATGCAGGAATTTAACCATAAAAAGTGAACAGAATTACTTATATTTTGTGAAAAAATGGGAATTTTTATTTTTACTATTTACGGTAACGTAATCACAGTTTCTTTAATCTCGTGTATAATCGTTTGTAGGTTGAATGCTGGTAATGAATTAAATTTATTGCGCTCTTTCTTTCGGAAAGAAAAATCAAACGCGTAGCTTGTATTACAACTACTAATACTGCACTAAAAGTGTGACACTATACTGTACTGTTCATTAAATTGTGTGCAAGTTGCCATCATCTGTGCGTCTGTGTGTTCTACGCTTTGCTGATGAAATTCTTGTACTAACGTTAATGCTATTACACACAGCTGATGGAGAAGGCAGAGGCGAGGGAGAAGGAGAGGCAGAAGGAGGAGCTGCGGAAGATGCGCAAGTTCGAGGGAGCGTTCCGGACGATGCTGAAGCAAGCTGACCCACCACTGGACGTCAGCTCGACGTGGGAAAACGTGAGTGTCCACTCATACACGCTGGCTTATCCCTGGGAGCCCACTACCTCGTTATCCATCACTTCGTTAGCTAGGGGCATATCCTCAATTATCTTCCAGTGGTGATTTAGCAGGTGGTGTCAAGGTCATAGTGTGTGATGAGTAACTATTTTTTGAGAACTTATTTAATGAGAGAGTAACTATTATTATTGTTAATATTATTATTATTATTATTATTATTATTATTATTATTATTATTAAATCTTTAATGCATGTAATTCAAATACGAATACATGTACTGACCTATGAAGTTTGTTTTTGTTCTACTAAATAGTAGTGCTGATCGGAACTGCCAGCTTTCTTACAGTACCCTACCTTATTATATCTGCCCTTTACCTAACTTGTGCCTTTTGTGGATTTACCCTTGCTAGTGTAGCGTTTTGTGTCTTTCCGCGACACCTGAGGGCGCCACCAGTCGACATGTAGTGACTAGCAATAACCTTAGGTAAGAACACTCACCTATAGTATGTCCGGATGCGTTGACATGGCCGTATCGTTGCCACCCGGACTCCGCTAGCCACTAGAGCGCCTCAGTGCTACTGCGCTCACTCCGTAGTACCCAACCCGGCGTTCGTTCCGGCTCCGGTGCGATAGCGTGGTTAGTCGACAATGCCACACCACAAACACGACAACGGGGGGCACCCCACCCCGCTCTGCTGGCCTTACGTTACGTCTTATAATAAATGTCAACCCGGTGTATAAACAAAGGCTATACAGATATAGGCGTAGCCAGACAAAGGACTAAATAACCGGCAGGCTCTCTACTGCACGGCTGCTCACAGCATAGGCCAGTTTCTATTCTGCACGTGAAGCATTGGCATTCCCCTCTCTCTACTAGTACTATTTCAGGAGTCCATTTAATACTCTACTCACTGTATTATTTACTCGCCCCACAACAACATTCAACAGGACAATACAACTGCCTACTCACCAACCGTAGCTCTTAACTGTGGCCGACTCTCTGCGGGGTCTCACCCACAAGCCACGTCGAACACTGGTGAACCGTATGGTACTGTACCAGTACACGTACGCTAGCTGTCGTCACCATACTCCCAGTCTCTGCACACCATTCAGCCGGCCTCTCCACTCTATGCTCATACAGAGTGAACTAGCTACATGATGCGGGGCCTACCTCACTCGACTCCCGCCACGAACTCGAGTGTTATCTCACTAGACGCCAGAGACGTACGAACTTGAGTGCTTCCTCTCTAAACGTCCGACACGAACTCCACTGTTACTTCAGCCAACTCCCGGGACAAAAACACAACCGTGTCGCTCCCG
>NW_014578310.1:74048-77593 GCF_000485595.1 Priapulus caudatus
CCTCGCATGCGAGGTCGGAGCGGGCGTCATCTCCTTTTGGATACTCATACCCGGGCGCGAGCCGCCTGGCCTCATCCCTAGATGGGGCGAATGACGTGTCCACACAGGACATACTGTCGTTCGGTAGCAACTAAGAAAAACAAAAGGAGTGATACACTCGTCAGTATTTCCAGTGCATGTCTGCGCAGGCGCACCTCACAATTACCTAGCTGGGAACCGTGGTGACCGGTGCCACCGCTACACTAGGCTGGCACTGTCCTCCCTCTCCTCTGTCTGACCCCACGGCTCCTCTTCTCTCATCACCCTACGTGGTGTCTCTCTCTGCTGTAGTTTCGTCAGATCTTCGTAGATGATGAGTCTGCTTTCTTACAGGTCACCGCTCCACCCTCCACCCGTCCCGATCTCTTCCTTCCTGTCCTCTTCCCTCTCACTCACCGCTCCACCCTCCACCCGTCCCGATCTCTTCCTTCCTGTCCTCTTCCNCCCGTCCTGATCTCCTCCTTTCTGTCCTCTTCCCTCTCGCTCTTCGCTCCACCCCCACCCGTCCCGATCTCCTCCTTCCAGCCTTCTTCCCTCTCACTCTCCGCTCCCTCCTCTGTTCCCTCATCGTGGATGAGATGTTTGTGTGTGCAGCAGCATTCCTCCTCCTCCTCCTCTTGGTCCTCCTCATCCATTTCTTCATGAAGCATGTTTCTCACTGCTGTAGGTGCGTCAGATGTTCGTAGATGAGGCAGCATTCCCCCCTCCCCCATACCTCCCCCTTCTCCTCCTCCTCCTCCTCCTCCTACTCCTTCTCCTCCATTCCTTCATGATGCATCATTTCTTGCTGCTGTAGGTGCGTCAGATGTTCGTAGATGAGGCAGCATTCCTCCCCCTCCCCCACACCTCCTCCTCCTGCTCCTCCTCCTCCTCCTCCTCCTCCTCCTCCTCCTCCTCCTCCTCATCGTCCTCCTCTTCTTCTTCCTCCTCCTCCTCCTCCTCCTCCCACTCCTCCTCTTTCTCTTCCTCTTCCTCCTCCTCCTCCTCCTCCTTCATTCCTTCATGACGCATCATTTCTTCTTTTGTAGGTGCGTCAGATGTTCGTAGACGAGGCGGCATTCCTCCAGATCACGGTTGAGTCGGAGCGCGTGCGAATCTTCAAGGAGTACATGCACAGCGTTGAGGAGCAGTGCATGCACTATCACGCCAAGCACAAGAAGAGCAAGAAGTCGAAGAAGCATAAGAAGGACACGGGCGATGTAAGCAGTCATGCTAGCTGTCTCTGTCCAGTCTTGGGCTGTAAGGATCTCGTATGTCCAGTTCTAGTCAGTAACTATGTCCAGTTCTAGTCAGTAACTATGTCCAGTCCTAGTCAGTAACTATGTCCAGTCTAGTCAGTAACTATGTCCAGTTCTAGTCAGTAACTATGTCCAGTTCTAGTCAGTAACTATGTCCAGTTCTAGTCAGTAACTATGTCCAGTTCTAGTCAGTAACTATGTCCAGTCCTAGTCAGTAACTATGTCCAGTCCTAGTCAGTAACTATGTCCAGTTCTAGTCAGTAACTATGTCCAGTTCTAGTCAGTAACTATGTCCAGTCCTAGTCAGTAACTATGTCCAGTCCTAGTCAGTAACTATGTCTATCCTTGGTCTGTAAGCATCTTGTATGTCTGGTTCTAGTCTGTAACTATGTCCAGTCCTAGTCAGTAACTATGTCCAGTCTTGGTCAGTATCCCTCTCATATATGCAGTCCTAGTCAGTAACTATGTCCAGTCCTAGTCAGTAACTTAGTCCAGTCTTGGTCAGTAAGGATCGTGTATCAGGTCCCTTATAGCTGAATGAAAGCCGAAATGCTAGCTCTCTCTCTCTCGGCAATGTTGACCAAACGGTGGTCTCACTGAGAAGAACTAGCGGCACAGGGTTCTTACTGACCAAGACTGGACATAGTTACTGGCTTGGCCCAGACGTACAAAATTCTTACTGACCAAGGATGGGCATAGTTACTAACTAGAACTGGACATAGTTACTGACTAGGACTGGACATAGTTACTGACTAGGACTGGACATAGTTACTGACTAGGACTGGACATAGTTACTGACTAGGACTGGACATAGTTACTGACTAGGACTGGACATAGTTACTGACTAGGACTGGACATAGTTACTGACTAGGACTGGACATAGTTACTGACTATGACTGGACATAGTTACTGACTAGGACTGGACATAGTTACTGACTAGAACTGGACATAGTTACTGACTAGAACTGGACATAGTTACTGACTAGAACCAGACATACAAGATGCTTAATGACCAAGACTGGACATAGTTACAGACTAGGACTCCACATATGACAGGCTTACTGACCAAGACTGGACATAGTTACTGGCTTGGCCCAGACGTACAAGATCCTTACTGACCAAGGATGGACATAGTTACTGACTAGAACTGGACATAGTTACTGACTAGAACTGGACATAGTTACTGGCTTGGCCCAGACGTACAAGATCCTTACTGACCAAGGATGGACATAGTTACTGACTAGGACTGGACATACAATATCCTTACTGACTAGGACCACACGTACAGAAAATTTGCTGACTAGGTTGGGGTCATACTGAATACTGAATACTAACTAATGCGGGCTGGACATATAGAATACATACTAACTAACTGGCTATATGGGATGTGTGCCTCACGTCACCACGAGGTCGTGGTGACGTGAGGAAGAGGTGTGGTGACGTGAGGAAGAGGCATGGTGACGTGAGGAAGAGGCGTGGTGACGCGAGGAAGAGGTGTGGTGACGTGAGGAAGAGGCGTGGTGACGCGAGGAAGAGGCGTGGTGACGTGAGGAAGAGGTGTGGTGACACGAGGAAGAGGCGTGGTGACGTGAGGAAGAGGCGTGGTGACATGAGGAAGAAGCGTGGTGACGCGAGGAAGAGGTGTGGTGACGTGAGGAAGAGGCGTGGTGATGTGAGGAAGAGGCGTGGTGACATGAGGAAGAGGTTTCCTCACGTCACCACGCTCCTTGTGTTTATCTCTCGCGCTTGTGTTTTCTCGCAGTATTCTGACAGCGATGAGTCGTCGCGGCACCGCGGCGGCGGCGGCGGAGGCAAGAAGAAGAAGCGTTCTCACTCACACTCCAGCTCTGACCACTCCGAGGAAGGTACGTGCGTCACTTCTCCCCTCTTCATCCATCCGCAGGATCGAGGGTCGACTGAGCCCTGACCCTGCCCCGACCCCGGCTGCACTCAGCAGAGGTCTGTAAGCCGAGCCTGGGGTGTAGGATTCTGTGTATGACGAGCAGTCAGCGCGCGTCTGCCAGCACGCTGTGACGCGGGCGGCGCGCGTCTGCCAGCACGCTGTGACCGCCTGCCAGCACGCTGTGACGCGGGCGGCGCGCGTCTGCCAGCATGCTGTGACCGCCTGCCAGCACGCTGTGACGCAGGCGGCGCGCGTCTGCCAGCATGCTGTGACCGCCTGCCAGCACGCTGTGACGCAGGCGGCGCGCGTCTGCCAGCATGCTGTGACCGCCTGCCAGCACGCTGTGACGCAGGCGGCGCGCGTCT
>NW_014578310.1:82603-84273 GCF_000485595.1 Priapulus caudatus
TGTTACTGTGACACTATGATTGTGACACTGCGATCGTGATTGTATGACTGTGACAGCATGAATGTGACAGTGTGAGTGTGACAGTATGATGGTGGCAGTGTGTATGATAATGTGACAGTGTAAATGTTACAGTATGAATGTGACAGTACGACGGTGACAGTATGACTGTGACTGTGTGAATGTGACAGTATGACTGTGACAGTATGACTGTGACTGTGTGAATGTGACAGTATGACTGTGACAGTGTGATTGAGACCGTGTGAATGTGACAGTCGCGTGTCGTGTGTCACCCCGGCGTGTCACTCTGATCGCGCAGCATGCGGGAGAGCAGCTTGTCACGCTGGTGACATGTGATGGATGCGGGGCAGCATCATTGATCATGTCGGATGCGGTTGCCAGGAGCGATCCACATGCAGGTAACCCAGGCAATCATCGCATGCTCACCGACGATGATACACGAGGGAGATTCTCTTTTTTTATGTTTTTATGTTGTTTTTTTGCACCCGGATGCAGGTCGCACATCAGCGGCAGTCCCGTGGCGGTGGTGACTCTCTATTCGCGGTAATGGAGTAACAGGAATAGCGTTGTTTGGTTGCTGTTATGGCTGCATTATGCTGATAGCTATACCTGGTCATCAATCGTTGGTTCGTTGTCGACTGGAGAGAGGAATTCGGCGTAAACCGGGCGTTGTAAATGCATGGCGTAATTTATTGCCGTGCACCGAGCGTTGACAGTATGATTTATTTGTGTGTGTGCGCGCGTACTTTTTTTATGTGTACGTAACGCGGCATGGCACTCTAAATTATGACTCCATAGAGTGTAATCCCCAGGATATCAATATTTTTGTCGCTCTCTCGCTCTCGTTATCTCTCACCGTCCGTCCGTCTGTATTGTATCTTATCGATCATATGTTTATCGTTATGTAAACTCATTTCAAACCCGGCGTGGTTTAATCTCGACGCTGCCCGTTTTTAAGCATGTGCTTTACCGCCCGGGAAAGAATCGGCGTAGAATTTTTATTGTGGACATAAACGCTATTTTAGATTCGATATTCAGAATCTCGCGTTTTCATTATCTGCACATATGATACGACAGCGGCGCCATCTTGCGTCAACTCTGCGAACAACTGCAGCAACTGTCTTTGTTAGGCAGGAGAAGAAAACGCGGGAACGAGCTTCTTCTGTTCATACACGCTGCCAGGTGCCATGCTGACCACGTAGGGCTGCAGGAGTGGACACTCACGAGGGCGAGGGAAAGTGAGGAGGGGGGGAATCGCATAAACAGGGGAGACAGAGTGACGGTGGTCGTCATTATTTTCTGCTTCTCTGCGGCGGAAAGTTTTGCGCGCGGCTCTCGATTCCTAATCGCATGACAGCGGAGAGAATTCGGACAGAATTGACTAAATCAGCAGTGAACTCGAGACGAAATTGCGCGCCAGCCGAGGTCTTTGTGAGAGCGTCGGCGTCGCGTGCGCCCGCAGACAGCGAGATGGCTTCACGTTCATTGTGGCTTCACTCGCCGGCGACCACTTGTCGCGCGTCGTCGTCGTCATCGTCATGCGGGGTGCGGATGCTGCGGGATGCGGAGCAGGGCGGGGATGCTGCGGGATGCGGAGCAGGGCGGGGATGCTGCGGGATGCGGAGCAGGGCGGGGATGCTGCGGGATGCGGA
>NW_014578310.1:85321-86317 GCF_000485595.1 Priapulus caudatus
TCCTTCTTTAGTATGTATTATTTTTAATTTTTACTTTTAATTTTTACTTTTAATTTTTTAATTTTAATATCTTTTATCTTTTGATTTCTTATTATATTTTACTGTTTGGGATGGGATGGGATGGGATGCGATGAGATGGGATGGGATGGGATGGGATGTGATGTGATGGGATGCGATGGGATGGGATGCGGTGCGATGGGATGGGATGGAATGGGATGGGATGCGGTGCGATGGGATGGGATGGAATGGGATGGGATGGGATGGCATGACATGGCATGGGCTGGGATGGGATGGAATGCGGTGCGATGGGATAGGATGGGGTGGGATGGGATGGGATGGCATAGCATGGAATGTCATGGGATAGCATGGGATGGGATGGGATGGGATGGGATGGGATGGGATGGGATGGGATGCGGTGCGATGGGATGGGATGGAATGGGATGGGATGCGGTGCGATGGGATGGGATGGAATGGGATGGGATGCGGTGCGATGGGATGGGATGGGATGGCATGGAATGGGATGTGATGGATGCATGGATGCATGGATGGATGCATGGATAGATAGATAGTTATATTTTTTTGGGCAATTTTCCTTTCAACCAAGCGGTCACCAACTGAGTAACGCCACTGATTTCCCCGGGCAACAGCGGGTATCCCGCTAGTCTATATATATAAAGTTATTCAGCCGAATTAGTTCGTACTCGCTTAACTAGAGAACACCGCAGCCTAGAGGAAAACTAAAGATATTTTCAGAATCAGCACGTCTGGGAAGTGGTTCTGGCTGAAACAAAAATTTAAAAAAGTTAAAAATTCATAAAAATTCTATTCATCAATAGATGGCGGTGCGTATAGATTAACATTACGTACGTGTGAATCCATGGGTATATTTTTAACGGCGCAGTGGCCTAATTGCTAGAACATCCGTCTCCTACACCGAGATTCCGGCTTCGAGTCCTAGCTGGGGAACTTATTTTCCCTTTTTTCTTTGTTCCCCTT
>NW_014578310.1:86871-88558 GCF_000485595.1 Priapulus caudatus
TGTGTGTGCGTGTGTGCGTGCGTGCGTGCGTGTGTATGTATGTTTGTGTATGTATGTAATGTATATATGTATGTATGTGTGTGTGTGTGTGTGCGTGTGTGCGTGCGTGCGTGCGTGCGTGCGTATACATGTATGTGTGTACGTGTGTATGTATGTATGTATGTGTGTGTGCGTGCGTGCGTGTGTATGTATGCATGTATGTGTGCATTATTATTATTATTATGTGCGCGTGCGTGCGTGCGTGCGTGCGTGCGTGCGTGTGTGTGTATGTATGCATGTATGTGTGTATGTGTGTGCATGTTTAATCGTGCGAGTAGAGCGGGTGAAACGACTGCCACCAGTGTGCGAAGCGTGCATTCATTAGCGCTCACGGCATCTGCATATTTAATGATGACTTCGCTAGCCGCGTGAGGGTCTGTCAGGTGAATTTCCACCGCGCGTGTGTTCGGCCGCACGCGTCTGTTTAACGCGAGAATTTAATATACCGACGGCCGTCGTCGTCATCGTCGTCGTCGTTGTCGTCGTCGTCGTCGTCATCGTCTGTCGTAATCGTCGTCGTCGTCATCGCCATCGTCTTTGTTGTAATCATCGGTCATCGTCATCGTCGCCGTCGTCGTTGTCATCGTCGTCGTCGCATCGTCATCGTCGCCGTCGTCGTTGTCATCGTCGTCGTCGCATCGTCATCGTCGCCGTCGTCGTTGTCATCGTCGTCGTCGCATCGTCATCGTCGTCGTCGTCGTTGTTATTTCGCAATATAATAACGAAGTAATTTCCGCTTGCCAACCCTCCTCCCCTGTTCGATGTTATGTATTTCATTAATTCCCACTCGGCGCCGTAGTGTAGCTCTAGCTGTTGCTTATTCTCTCTAAATTCTAGAGGGGCATTTTTTTGCGAAGCATTAGGTAATCTACCAGGGGACCGTTGTCAGAAACAAAATTAGTCTTAACATTAGTCTTAAAGTTAACTTTTTCTCTTAGAACGTCGACAGAANGGGATATTCTTTATGTGGGATATTCTTAATGTGGGTCACTCTTAATGTGGGATATTCTTAATGTGGTTCACTCTTAATGTGGGATATTCTTAATGTGGGTCACTCTTAATGTGGGACACTCTTAATGTGGGATATTCTTTATGTGGGATATTCTTAATGTGGGTCACTCTTAATGTGGGATATTCTTAATGTGGGATATTCTTAATGTGGGTCACTCTTAATGTGGGACACTCTTAATGTGGGATATTTTTAATGTGGGATATTCTTAATGTGGGATATTCTTAATGTGGGTCACTCTTAATGTGGGATATTCTTAATGTGGGTCACTCTTAATGTGGGACACTCTAGTCTTAATGTGGGATATTCTTAATGTGGGATATTCTTAATGTGGGTCACTCTTAATGTGGGACACTCTTAATGTGGGATATTCTTAATGTGGGATATTCTTAATGTGGGTCACTCTTAATGTGGGATATTCTTTATGTGGGATATTCTTTATGTGGGATATTCTTCGTGGTAAACAACGTGGGAGAAACTAACGCGTGTTGCTTCTCTCGCGTTGTCTGTTTTTATTTCCCCCATTTGTCTCGCTCTCTCGCTGTCCCTCTCGCCATTTCTCCGTGTGTCTCTATTCCCCCCTCTCTCTCTATTCCCCCTCTCTCTCACTTAATTCCCCCTCTCGCTCTCTCTCTCTCT
>NW_014578310.1:92712-95987 GCF_000485595.1 Priapulus caudatus
GAGAGAGAGAGAGAGAGAGAGAGAGAGAGAAAGAGAGAGAGGGCGAGCAAGAGAGAGGGAGGAAGAACGCGAGGGAGCGCAAGGTAAAGAGTGAGGGGTCAACAGTATACGTGCGGCTGGCCATGTCATATAACAGTTGACAATGACTGTGTCTTAATTTGCGATGACATGTGGGTGACATCCTGGGTGTATCCACACCGGCTGATGTTGTCAATGCTGCCAGCTCAATTATGATTTATCCGCTAAAGTTTTCCCGCCACTACTAGTCTACTACAGTATTTCACTATATTTAATATATATATATCAATATATTATTATATCAATATCAATATCAATATCAATATCATATATATATATATATATATATATATATTTATTTATTTATTTATTTAATATACTGTAACTACGTTTGGTATTCGCTACCGATCATGTATCATATCTTGACTATTGAATTTGCATTGCTTGTTTTTGCAAAATATCGTCACACTTATTAGATTGACATCCTTACTGCTTTACATGATTCTATGTCTGGGTCCCTGCCATCGCTAAGATTTATATTGCTTATCTATTGTTACCGTGGCAACCAACGTGATTACCCGTTCCCTATGTGTAGGCGATTGCCAAACTAGCGGTTTCGCAAAACAGTTTAGGCGCGCGCCGGATAGCAACGTTATTTCGAACGACGCATTGCCACGTTTCTTTCTCCAAATTGCGCGAGCGAGCTGCAACGATTTCTACTCGCTTTCCCGCCTCCCCCTAGCCGCGCAAAAGGGAATGTCGAATTCGTGTTCTCTGAACACTCGGGCGCGCACGATTTGCCCGCGTGCCGCCCTGTGCGGCTATGCTGCCCGCGTGCCGCTGCTTTGCATGATTGCGCAGCGAGCGATATCCCGTCAACGCGGTGGCTTGATTTGGTTGTCGTTATTATGTTGTCGTGATTAGTGTTATCATCATTTGCTTATATATATATATATATATATNACACACACGAAAGAGGGAGGGAGAGGGCGAGAGAGAAAGTGAGATAAACACAGAGGGGATAGGTAGATAGATAGACAGATAGAGAAGGCGAGGTAAAGAGAGAAAGTGCAAGAGAGAGGAAGTCTTCAAAAGAGTGGAAGTCTTCAAAAGAGAGGAAGAGTTTTTGGTGCGTCGCACATTTTTCCAGCGCGACATTCGTGCGTGGTCCATACACACACTGCTAATCGTGAAATTCCACGTCGAAATGTAGCAAACATTAACTGCCTGTTTTTTCCTGAACGAAAACGCACGCACGCACGCACGCACGCACGCATACACGCACACGCACGCACGTATACACACGCACGCATACACACACACACGCATACACGCGCGCGCACACACGCACACACACACACACACACACACACATACACACACAAACACACACACAAACACGCACACGCGTCACACTCACACAAATCACACACATCACACACACATCACACACACACACACCACACAACACACACACAACACGCCGCGCGCGCGCGCACACACGCACAAAGAAAAAGACGCGAAGAGAAAACGATCGAGAGAGAGAGACGAGAGATAGAGAGAGAGAGAGAGAAGAGAGAGGCAGCGAGCAGCGGAGAGCACGCAGAGACGATGAGAGAGAGACGAGAGAGCGAGGGAATCGAATCCGAGCCGCTGTGCAAAGGATCCTTATCATTCACTAAAACACCTGCGTTTAGCAATTCATGTATAGATGCAATAGCCAGTGTGACGTCACTATGCATGCTAGCTAGCGAGGCGCACGCACCCTTCTTGCTGGTAGCAGTAGTCAGCTTCCTCTGCCGGAACTGCTGAATCACGCATGAAGTCGTCCGAAGGGAAAGGTGGAGAGGGAGGAAGAAATGGACGGGGAGCGAATTCAAAAAACGGGCAATAAGATATTTGGAGCTGAGGATGGGACCGTGAAAGGAACGGCAAGGAGATAAGGTGGAGGATAAGGGAGGTTGGAATGAGGAAGGAGGGATGAGGGGGGCTTAAAAAGAAGTGAGGAGGAGCGGGTATAAGGATGCAGAATGACGCAAGGAAGCGAGCGCGAAGTGGAGAAGGAGGGAGGAAGCGGGGAGGAGGAGGGATAAAAGGGATAGAGCTGTACTAGTACTCTATGTAGCTGCTATTCCAATGAGTCGTCATGACGACACACCGGAAGGCAGCGCTGTGCCGTCGTGTGCGGTTGTGTGTGGTGCGTCCGCGTGCGTGCGTTGCCGTGCGTGCGTGTACCGTCCGCCAGGCCGTCGTCGCAGCGCGGGGGCGGGATGATTGTCGCCGCACCCAAGTGCAGCCGACGGCCGTATCGCTTGTTTGCTTTGTTGCGTATAGTACGTAATTCCGCTCACTGCTGCGCCATGGTGACATCGTTTACTGTTTGCTTTCATCAGCGGAACTTTCAAAGCAGCGCGCATGCAGTCGATTGACCGCGCTTTGACTTGCCTCGCGGGAGCGCGGAAAGCGTTTCCCGGACGCAGTGTTCAGTGTCGTTGTCTCCCTCCCGCGGCGATCAGCGGGGAGGACGAGGAGGAGGAGGAGAGGAGAAGGACGAGGAAGGCAGGCAGAGATGAGGAGGAGGAGGAGGAGAAGCAGGAAGGAGGAGAAGAGAAGATGACAGGAGGGGAGGAGTGAGGAGGCAGGAGAGAGGAGAGGGGGAAGCGAAGGCAGGAGGCAGGAGGAGGAGCCGAAGAGGAGGAGGGAGGAGGGGGAGCTGAGGGGGAGAGACGCGCAGTACGGGTCCTCCTGAGACACGGTTCTGATTCGTGGTGCGACCTCCGCGCGGTAGGTGGCGCTGCGTTTCTCCGTAGACTGCCCCTCCACGCGTTGAGGGATGGTCGCTGACAGCAACCGGGACGTTCGGACGCAGTCTAGTTTCTCCGCAGCGGTCAAGGCTGTTTTTTTAGTCCGGTGTACGGCGGCGGGGGTCTACCGTGTTTTTTTCTCGACGTTAATGGCCGTCTGTGTTTGTTCTCTGCACCAGGCGAGCCCTGCGCGCCGCTGTTACTGCTGCTGCTGCTGCTGCTGCTGCTGCTGTTACTGTTGTTACTGCTGCTGCTGCTGTTACTGTTGTTACTGCTGCTGCTGCTGCTGCTGCTGCTGCTGCTGCTGCTGCTGCTGCGGCTACTGCTGCTGCTTCTGCTGGTGGCGGCGGCGATGGTGGTGGTGGCGGCGGCGGCGGTGATGGTGGTGGTGGTGGTGGCGGCGGCGGCGGCGGCGGCGGTGGTGTTGGTGGTGTTGGTGGTGATGCTGCTGCT
>NW_014578311.1:0-7612 GCF_000485595.1 Priapulus caudatus
TCGAGATGACATATGTAGATAGAAGACTGTACCTGACGTCCAGGTTACTCAGAAAACGTACCAACGACCAGAGTTTCAAGGCAGAAGAGTTATCTCCCCTGGTTCCCTGGCCCCAGCCCGGTAGGGTACGGCGATGAAGTTTAACCAGCAAATGCAATCAGCAAATATGCTTCCACCACGCTTCGGATGCAATCCTCGATCATCAACCACAGTTCCAAGATGAACTCCGGGGACTGTACTCAGGAGGAACCGCCAGAACGTTCTATCTGCGAGGAACCGGTGAGGCAAACTCAATCTGAACATCTCCGTGTTAACCCCGGACCCCGAGTCCGCTTGGACACTGAGGTCCAATCAAACAACCAAAACACGCAGGCCTGACCGGCACCCGCTCCAAAAAACAGTGGTTCGTTTTTTCCGATCCAGAAACCAGATGCCCGGCGATGAAAGTCATGCGGCGAGAAAGGTTCGCCCAGAGAAAGAGGAAAGTCGATGCATGACCAGAAACTAAAATCGAAGCGGTCGAACACGTCAAGAACCACCACAAGAAATGAGTTTGGTGAACATTGAAGCAAGTGGGTGTTGTTTCAATGTTATTCAAGCAAGTCAAATGTAAGACAATTTTGTGTAAACTTTGTTGTGTTACTATAATTCCCATTTGTTACTAACCGGACACTGTAAACACAAATCGAGAATTCCACACATGTAATTGTGTTTGGTTAAGAGTAGTGGGCCCATTTAGTATCTTGGATAGTGGTGGCGGCTCCAGAACATCTGGTTGCAAAGCCGGACTAGGGCAAGTTAACAATTTAGTTGTGTTAACAATTTTACCTGAAAACAAGTTTTTATTCAGTGTGTACATCTTCTCTCAGAGAAGGGGGATGTCATATATCATATGTTGCGCTGTTTTCTTACGGGTATGGATACGTCTGTGACTGGCGGTAAAGAGTCGGCGCGGAGGGTTTCGGCCCGCCGTGCGTGAATAAAGATAATGCGTTTACTTAATGTCTTACGCCTTCTCGTGCAACGCATACAAAACATTACAGTTAGCACGAGACTCGTGACGTCACGTACAAAACTATTATATCGTGCATTTCTCTTCATTCTAGCTGTATATATATAGATATATACATATCCATATTTATATAATCTCTTAAGTATTGATCAAAGTTTTTTTTCATGTTAATTTGAATAATAGAATAAGTCGCATTTTCTTATTTTTCATTTGAAATGTTGTGGGGCACAGACCGGCAAATTCAGCTTTGAGGAGTGGTTGCAAGATGGCGGCAGGTGGCGCGGTGGCGTCACATTCACGTTGAGCGTGGATAGGCGAAGAGCTATCCAGTTAGTATAGTAGAGATCAGTGCCCTACACCCTGTTGCGAGGTCTTGCAGACAAGTGGAGGGCAAATTCAAATTCAAATTCAAATTCAAATTCAAATAAAGTTTATTGCACAGATAATCGTAGATCATACAGGCAAATATGCTACAAACTACAATAAAACAAATTCCTATGGCTAATAAAAACATCATAGTACATGATAATATATTTTTTTGTCATTTAACATAAATTAACGTTCTATCCAAAAAACAACAACACTTCAAACTAGTGTAATAAAATACAAACTGCTTAACTACGTTAACGAACAATTAAGTTTCATGTGAGTATAGACTATCGCGGTAAGTATCGCGTGGTATCGGTTGCCGCAGATAGTAACGTATGGTATCGAAAACTGCACGCACCCTGAGTTCAGATGTAGGACTAGTAAAGTCCGACTGTTGGTCTAAACCTATCTGTATTTAGTTTGGGATATGTGGTGTGATTTAGTTTATTATTTGTATATATCACCATTTATGTTTTGGGTGGATCTTGTCGTAGCTTGAATGAATCTTCGATAAACTTTGAGAGTTCGAGGAGGTCGGCCACATGATTTGTGATGAATAACCATTTTATGGATGATTTGCTTAGAAATGTGTATAGTGAAGTGTATAATTGTTTCATTTTTTTTGATGTGGTGGTGCAGTGCGTCTAGGTAGGGGGAGTTCATCATGGGTACCCGTTTGCATGGACGGGATCTTAGATTAGCGGATGGATTGTGCGGCATTGTTCAATCCTTAGGTTGTGGTCGCTTAGCCGTAGTTTAGTTTGCTCTTCTGAGGGGGGTCAGCACTTTCGTACGCCGAATTCCGCTATTTAGAGGTATTCCGTCGCCGGGTGCGGTACGCCGTCGCGGCGATGATGTATACGTATTCGCGCTAGCGATAATTATACTATGATTAGGGGATGTGTCTTTCTTCTGAACTTTTCTGCCATTTTTTAATAATGTTGGTCTATTTACCCTGCTAATGAACGAGACTGTCCCCGCCGTAGGATGGCAAACCGCGGGTAATCGTCGAATCCGTCGGCTGTACCGTTAATTGGTTAATGATGGTATTACGTGACTTGGTTATTGCCCTTGTCGTGGGTTGTTGCAGTTGGGATGATTTAGGCCATTTACGCGCTTTTTGCTGTGATGAAGTGATTGAAGAGCGCATAGTATTACTACCCAGGCGCGGATTTTAGATTTGGCGGACATCCGCCCGTGACCCGTTTGAACAAAAAATAATAAAATTACATTATTAAATTAAAATTAAAATTAAGTTGGTCTCATTTCATGTTGTAAATAGGTTAATAGATGAGGTTCCAGTCGAAATTGTGGATCATGACATTTTCCATGTTTAACATTATTATTAATTTGTCAGTATTTCTTTGAATTTCTGCCAAGAAAAATCTCAGAGTATTCAGAATTTGATGTTTAACTTGTTAGAGTATTTTTGGCTGCAACTGTTTATATGTATACATGTATGGTACCGCATGTTTTATTGGGGAGAGTACTAATTTTATTTTGTTCTGTATGCATGTCCATTATATACAACATTCTTTCAGTGTGAAATAGATTCGGTTGATCACAGATTTTTTTTTTGGATTGCCATATTTTTCTCTGTGCCTGCAATCGTTATTTATATGTAATGTGTTCGGTAATCAATGATTATGGTCGTATTAAGGTTTACAAATTTGTGTAATGTTAATTTCTCGGTAGTGCGGTCTATGCTCCTACACCCCCCCGCCCTACGAAAGGTGGTCACGGACTGATCAATGTTAAAAGCATATGCTTGCTGCACTTGAGTTAATCCCTCACGTATGCCAGATTGCGACTATTGTTAAGCTAAAGTGCAGGCTCCCCGGGGCGTGTACAGGGGGGGTCCAGGGGGTCGGACCCCCCTTCGGCAGAAGATCTGATGGGTCTAATTTCAAATTTTTCTGGACCCCTTCGGCGTCGTCGCAGTATGGGTTACGGTGGGGTAGACCCACTGCGGTCCAAATCCTGTCACGCACTGCTACCCAATTATTTGCTTAAAACATGCTTGAGGTGTATTTATTGCTAACCTATAATGTGTGCTGATAAGGTTAATAAGTTGGGTATTGGACTTTGGTTATGTTTGTGGCTTGTGTTATTCGGGTGCTGGCTGCAGCGTTAATAGTATGCAGATGCCACTGAAAATTAGGGTATTCCGGATGCCAAGGGGGGCTGGACCCCTTCTTCTTGGCTTGGTGGTATAATTGTATAGGTTATGTTCAGGTGCATATTTTGTTTTAGGTTGTCTATAATCGTAGTTGTTTGACGTCCTCTTTTTATTGTTGTTAATTAAGGTGTTGAGAATGGTGGTATATTTTTGTGCAGTTTATCTTTATGTTTGCGTTGGTGTTCATGTAGTTTTATTGAAATTGCACTTCCATATTGTGTTTTTTGCTGTTTCTAAATAGTGTTGGTTGTATTGTTGGACAAATTTGTTGAGTTTAGTGTGCCTTCGGGATGCGTTTGTAGAAGTGAGGATTCCTTCAGGGGGGGTGTTGACTTGTGATTTTGCATTAGTGCCAGACTTTGCCTTGAAGACTATATTATGTAATAAGGGGAACATGCCTAACTCAGCTTTTGGCGCTATGTTGGAGGTGTAGTTCTGCTCCAGTCCATTTGCAAATTTGTTCGATTACGTTTCAAATAGGAAGCGGTTCATGACTGAACAGGTTTTGTATATTTGATGTGGGCATGAGTAGCTGTTTCGATTTGATCATTTGTGGAGTAGTCTGGGCCCCTTTTCCAGGCTGGTAGGGTATGGGGTCACTGAGTGGAATGAGTATGTACTTTTGACGGAGTTTCGTGTTAGATAGAGCGTCTGTATACTGTGCATGATTTTAGTGCCTTTTTCTAGTTCTCTACCCAAATTTGGTTACCTTGTGTATAGGTGGACCCTAGGAATTTGTCGTGCGCGTCTAGAGTTTAGAGTGGTGGAGCCCCATTTGAATTTTATTCGTGAGGACGTTTAAGGGGCTGTTGCCTAAAGGTGACGTCGCCTTTTGCTATGGTTAGGTTTTAGTTCCAGGTGTGCATACTCGTTTTTAGTGTTAGAGGAGGGTCTGGGGCGTTGTCGTCTCGCTGAATGTACGAGGTATCGCATACATGAGCATTTGATTGGTTGTGACTAATTTTAGGATATACCTTTTTAGGAGGTCGGGAGGTCATTCGAACCTATTAAAATGTATTGGGGCTTATTATCACGTGCGGACTCCAGTTTGCAAGGAGGGTTCGGTTAATTTTCCATTGTTTATGATGCCTCGTCTGTCGATTACATGTGTTGTCCATGTGAATATTGCGTCGTTGCATATGTTTTTGTTACGAAGGGCTTATATGCCAGAGCCTTATCAAAGGGCGTTTTTTAGGTCGCAAGCCGCGATATAGGGTAGACCTGTTCACTTTAACGATTTATCTACCAGTGTTTTGTTATTATCAGGTGTCGGGAGTTTTCTGCGACCTTTGTACACTTTGAACTTGTGAGGTATGTTGTTTGATAGCTAGATTGGGAAGTGAGGAGTTTATGGAGTAGAGAGTGAACGTTTTCCGAGACAACTTGTAATGGAGATTGTTCGGTAATTATCAGGAAGGTTCGGGTCACCAGATTTAAAGATTGGTGTTATTGTGCTTCTAGACCAGATTTTGGGGTAGATTCCCGATTCTAGTATTTGGATGAATATTTTGCATACGACTCTAGCCATCTGATCCATTGAGCATGCTATCATCTCGTTGGAAATGCTATCGAAGCCCACACTTTTGTTAGGTTTTAAAGTTCTAGAAATCTTCTTTATTTCTGAGATAGTGAAGGGGATGTTTAGATTATCTCTTCCTATTGATGAATGGGTTTTATCTTTTGTTAGCTCTATGATTTCATTAAGGTTAATTACAGTTTCTCTGGTAGATAATGGGTTGTTTTCTGTTGATTCATCAAGGTATAACGTTTTATAGTAGTTGAATAGTTGAGGTAGTGATATTGTGGCAGGGCCTACATTATTTTTTGGGGTTTCTCTTAGTTTATTTATGATTTTCCAGTAATCTTTTGGGTTGGTTGATTGGAGCGACTCGAGTTCGTAGGCCATTTTGTTGAAATATGAGTTTTTTTTGGTATTTAGCAGATTTTTTGTATAATTTGCATAGATATGAGAATAATGTTCTGTGGTGGGGATTATGAGGGTTTAGTTTACGTTTTAATTTCTTGCTGCTATATTAATGTCGTTTTTAAGTCTCTTAAGGTTTGTTGTCATCCACGGTCTCGGCGTGTTTGTCTTAGACCTTGTTTTGTTCCGCTTAAGGCAGTATTCCGCTGCAGACATATATATATCTCTCAATTCATCGGAAGCTTCTTCTGTGTGTACTTCGTGGGGAGTATGTTATTAATTTTATTGGATATTTTAGGTTTGGTCAGCGCTAGCTTAATTGAATCTCTCTGCTGCCAGATTATCCCATTTGAATGAACTGGGGCCTATTGAACAAGGTGGCATTTTTAGATCTACCATCTTTGCGATTGTCAAATGTGACAGAGTAAAAGAGATTTGACAATGGTCTGAGAATTGAGTAGGGTCATGTATTGTCTGGGACAGCACATTTTGCAGAAGACTAGGCATAGTAATGACATAGTCTATAACACTTTGACCTGATGGGCCATAGTAAGTGAAATATCCCTTTGTGTTCCCCAGTATTCTACCATTTGTGATGACAAGGTCACTTCCAATACACAGGTCAATTAATTTTCGTCCGTGATTGTTAACATTTTGGTCTTGGTTCAGTTTATTAGGGATGTAGGTTTGGTTAAGACCTGTTGCGGGGAGATTAACATATTGGATTTCTTCTGGTTCCGTGATGTCATTTAGGTTCCCGGTCCTCGCATTTAGATCGCCTGCTATGATAATTCTTCCTAGGTCAGAATATTTTATTATTTCTTCCTCCATGATTTCAAACGTATCTTTACAATATGGAGAGTTTTCAGGTGGTATGTATGCAAAACATATGATAATATTGTTTGAGTGTGAGTTGTCAATCTCTAGCCAGATAATTAGGTTATCGCTGGCACTGTTTAGAAATTTTGATGTATGTTTTAGTTTTTGGTGACAATATACTATTAATCCTCCATGGTTGTTAACGCTTGCCCTATTTCTAGGTCTTGGTTTGTGCATTTCAATATAACCGGGAATTTTTACTTTTGAGTTGGAGGCTGTCCAAGTTTCAGATAGGCCGATCACATCAAATTTGGATACCATGTTTATGAAATCAGGGTCCTGCAGTTTCTTTTCGAGTCCACCGTGTATGTTCCAACTAGTGATACCTAGTTTAGAGAACACCGACTTAGTTTGTCTTTTAATCACCATGGTTTTAACGCGATAGTGGAATAAAGATTCAACACAGTTACTTTGAGAATGGATACCCGTAAGTGAAAAAGTAGTGACTATCTGTTCCTTCTTAGACTTATACATTAGTTTGTCTGCTGAACTTGGTTAATCTATTTAAGTACGGTGGCTTGTCTAATAATACAAGGAGGTAATTTATGCATAAATAAGTTAGCTGTTATTGCACGCGCGGTTAAGCACATAGGCTTATACAGGCCTGTAGTACGGGTTTAGCCGGTAGAAAAGTGTATTTACCTATATGTCTTAGAAATAATCACTGTGAGTTTCAAGTAATGACCTACGATAACCGTAATTAATTAGCGTATTTGAACGCGCGGTCAAGCACATAGCTTATACAGCGCTAGCTGTAGTACGGGTTAGTCACCGGTAAAAAGTGTATTTTACCTGTCATAATCTCGCGATCTATATAGATACTTCTAAATTCGACATGCATAATGATACATGTCTTAGAATAATCACTGTGAGTTCGAGTTAATTGACGCCACGATTAACCTAATTAATGAGCAAATATGCACGCGCGGTAAGCCGATAGGCTTATACAGGCCTGTAGAACGGTTTAGCCGGTAGAAAAGGTATTACCTATAGGTCTTAGAAATAATCACGTGAGTTTCAAGTAATTGACCCACGATTAACCAATTAATAGCGTTATTTACGGCGCGGTCAAGCACATAGGCTTAATACAGGCAGCTGTATAGTACGGGTTAGGCCAGCCGTAGAAAAGTGTATTACCGTCATATCTCGCGATCTATATGAGCATCTGTCTAGAATTCTACATGCATAATGATACATGTCTTAGAAATAATCACTGTGAGTTTCGAGTTAATTGACCCACGATTAACCT
>NW_014578311.1:7622-9313 GCF_000485595.1 Priapulus caudatus
TTCCGATCTATATGGAGGATGAGGCTGGGTGTGTGGGTAGGGAGTTGGGGGTCTACAGCATAATGGATACATGTCTTAGCTATAACATCACTTGTGAGTTGCGACGAGTTAATTGAACCCACAGAATTAAACGCCTAATTAATTTAGCATAATGCACGCGGCCGCCTCAAGCGATATGGTTTATATACGTGGCTAAATCCGTGTATAACTACTACCCGGCGGGGTACACCTATTATTTATATATATATATATATATAATTATATATATGCGTATATAAATTTACCATTGTGCCGTTCCAATTTTTGCGGTTAGCGGGCGGTTGTTTTCCAACGATTCTAAAGTCGGCCGCGCTTGGGAGCATAATAGATGCCCCGCTTTACAAAGCTAATCCACGCAATAATGACTCTCGGGATCGTCACAGTTAAGCACGCCGCGCCTGTAAGTAGCGCCCCCCTCACGGGCCCTCCATTCCCCTCCACTCTTTGCATTTCGTATACTATACATGCATTCGTATGCGATACTAATTAATTAGGTTAATCGTGGGTCAATTAACTCGAAACTCACAGTGATTATTTCTAAGACATGTATCATTATGCATGTAGAATTCTAGAAACGTATCTCATATAGATCGCGAGATATGATAGGTAAATACACTTTTCTACCGGCTAATTAAACCCGTACTACAGGCCTATATAACAGGTAGCACCAGCTGAACAGAACACAGTGAGATTCGGTTAACTGTACGGTTATGGCTTTATTGATGCCTACGAGTTCACAAATAATTCCCCTGCAGTCGTATATGCAGCGGATCCTATCACCACTAGATTAATATTGAAGAATAACGCGTCGCCGGTTTCGTCTTCCTCTCTCACGTTCGTCCTCTCCTCGCGTGGACCTAGGCAGTCTCCAAGAGTGTCTCCCTCTCCTCCACTCCTGGCTCTACCTAACCGGAATCCCGTTCTTCTCCGTCCTCGTTTTATTTCCCCTCTCCCGCCGTTCTCCGGTTTTCACCTACCTGAAAACCCGGCCTTCTACTCCCTCCGTTATTTCTCTCCTTGAGACCTAAACGGCTTTCTCCCTCTTTCTATTCGTCCTCGGCTGCTTCTTCTCCTTCTTCTTCTTCTTCCTAAACCTAACCTGAAAAATAACGCTCTCGTGCTGCGATTCGGGGCGCCTTAATTATATCGATCTAATTTGTAGGCGGGTTTTACACGCGGCGGTGACATATTTTACACCCCTAGACATAACTGACGAATGCGGTAAAGACACGGTCACTGGTCAGTCGTAAAGAGCTAAAACCGCTACAATATAGTACACAGGCACTTGGGACAGAGTCAGTAAAAACTCAAAATAATATGAACGCACATACACAAATACTACCGTACGGTGCACAGGCACTTGGACCGTTTCGATAATAAAAATATAACTTGTCAGTACTAGACCTACCGGTACCAGTAATAATAGTGTTAATGTTTGATTTGACCTAATAATTTCACTTCAATACACCGCTGCAACACATATACTGACGCTGAGAGGGTCTATGTCCCCCGGGGTACTGCCGGAACGTACCCTGGCCATGGGTACGGTCCGGTATACCAGAACGTACCCTGGTACTATCTAATATGCCGAACCGTACCTCGTCTACTCCACTAACGAGTCTAGGGAGTCGCCTACGTCTACTCCCTAACCC
>NW_014578311.1:12367-20978 GCF_000485595.1 Priapulus caudatus
GTACGGATTGCACAACGCCTTAGGGGGGGGGGGTGCTGCCAGCTAGTATATAAGGCGCACAGAATCGCAGCTAGAGAGAGTTATTTTCAGGTCTAGGGAGGAGAAGGAAGAAGAAGGAGAAGGAGAAGAAGCAGCCGAGAACGAGGAGAAAGAGGAAGAGGCAGTTAGGTACAGGTCCAGGAAGAACAGGAAGAGGAAGAGAAAGAAGGAGAGGAACAGCCTAGGACAAAGAGAAAGAGGGAGAGTTATTTTTCAGGGATAGGTTATAGGTAGGAAGACGGGGAGAGGGAGGAAGAAACAGAGAGAGAGGATAGAAGCACAGGGTTTTTTCAGGTAGGTGTAAACCAGAGCCGAACGGGAGAGGGGAATAAAACGGGCGAAGAACGGCATTCTGGTAGAGCTAGGAGCGGCGGCGGGGGAGATACCTGGGAGACTGTGTGGATCCACGCAAGGCAAGGACGAACGTGAGGGAAGAAGACAGAGCCGGCGACGCGTAGATATTAGACGGGATCAATAAAAGGCCGCTGCATATACGAATGCAGGGGAATCATTTGTACATTAGTAACACGCAATAAAAGCTATATCACCGTATCGTTAACCGAATCTCACCGTGTTCTGTTCACCTGTTATCGGCTACGTGTCATCGCCGTCCTGCCTAATACATCGACAGGAGCGGACTCTGAATCCTACCACTGGACACGCGTTACGAACTAACGTCTGTCGAACCGTTTTCGGCCACCCTAGAGGCACTACATTAATAATGACGACTCCTGTTACTAGAGCTCCAAGAAACGGTATGGGTAAGGTTAGAATACCCCTATACTGGCTCAAGGGTAGAGAGCATGCATGGTTGTGATAGTAAAGCCGATGTGTTACGCTACATAGTTCTCAATCTCGCCATGCTCTCTATCCTTGTACCCCTATAGTAGACAACCCCTGCTTATATAGCAAGCAATTTACTCTAGCTAGTCTCTGATACTCACAATGACAATGACAGTGACAGATTGTAGTGCCAGTGGTAGGGGTGCATTAGTCCGAGCCGACGCAGACGGGTCATCATAAACCCGCACCCTCAGCTTAGCAAAGCGCAGTTATAACGTCTGGATTTGCGGACTAGGGGTGCATATGATATAAGGCAAGGTCACATAGATGATAGAGAAGCTACATATAATGTATTAATTGTTTATATATACAAAAAGAAGCTCTCAGGAAATGATTAGATACTATATATAATGCTAATGAAGTAAGCTGTATTGAAATGCTGCACTTTCGCCTTACTGCTGTGATAGAAAATGTAAAATCAAAATACTAACTTGTTCGTACACTCAGGATACCACTGGCACAATGCTGGAACTATTTTTAAAGTGGGCGAAGCTCCGGGGAAATGCAGAGAATAGCCATTCTTAAACAGCGTATGATTTGAAAGACGTAACTGGGCGCACAATCGCCGTACTATTTCGTATCACTATTCTATAAAATTTGCCATTAAATAATGGTTCGATTTTTCTTATGTTTGGAACTTTTTATGTTTTGAACTTATAGTGTAAACGCGCTAGACCACACCGGAATTTGTAAACCACGGCGAAATCAGCTTTGCTCCGCCCCCCTTCCGCTAGCTTACGCCACCCTTCAGTAAGTCCCGAGTTTCCACGTCCCAAATGTCTGCCCTCTGTTCCCCCTAAAATGCGGCACTGGTCGCTGGCCAGCTAATGGCATTGCGTCGCGCCGGCCTAGTCATGTCGGCGCCACGCACATAGCTGCCAGCGCTGCATACTCGCTCGTAGCGACGTTCGCTAGGTCGCGTGCGCCTTGCCGCGGAGCTGGCCACAAGAGTCTGCGCTCAGCGTTCGGCATCACAACTCCCTTTCAGGAACGCTTCTCTAGTTCGTGATCCATCTCATCTCTGCGACGTCTCGCAGCCGGATATTGACTACCGCGCGAAGGCGCAGAACAGACGACTTGGGCTGTCTAAGCACGTCACCATTTGATCCGCTTAAGGACGACTCGCTGTCCCCCTCCTTCACTTTAACACAGGGCTTTACAGTATATAACGCAAGCACAAATTCGCTGAGTTGAGCAGTTCTGGCATTCGACGATCGGTGTGACTACCAGGAGCTCAATTCTTAGAAATGCTCCTAATTTCGTAAGTTCGCCATAGTCGGCGCGCTTTCTCTTTGCTGTAATAAACGGATTTTCAACGTTTCTTCTTCTGTTCTGTGCTTGATTGATGATGTGTAGTTTACATATGCAGCGTGCGCATAGACGGCTTCGCAACGAACGCCGTATGCCCTATAGCATGTTAGAATGGCTACCCGGTTTGTGCCTACTTTATCGCATATGCTACACCCGACGGTAGTGTAGACGTCGTTGGATTACTGTCGACGCCACCGGTCAGTCTCTATATGTGAGCATTTGACCGGCTCATTACAGGTGATTATATTATAGGCAGAAATAGCTTGTAGATGCAAACATAAGACTTTGTGTACATTCCACACTATCGAATCATTCTTATTTACTTACACGTCATTGTGTAGCAATTACAATAGCTAGTAATAGTACTAATACTAAGTAGTATGTATCTAGGTTACTTACAGGATCGGAGGAGCTAGTAGTATCAGGACTAACGTCTGTTACTAGTAACTTACTAATAATGACGACTCTTGTTACTACCTACTATTTATTGTACTACTACTAGTTTACTACTTAGCCTGGATTTTACTCTACTTGTAGCTCTTTATTACTCTGTAATCATTACTGGTTGGGGGATTAGAGTCTTATTGCTGGAGCTTTTATCTCTTTTCTCGCTGGAGATTTAGTCGGGGGAAGGGTGTAAGAGTTGTGGAGAGGTCAGGTGGTGGGGGGGGATGGTCCATACAACAGACCAACACGCGCAACAGAGAATGGGAGAGTTTTCTTGGAGGAGGGGCTCCCTAAGCAGCCCGATGGTGGGACGGTGCAGGAGAGCGCAACTCACGTCGGGCACGCGCGCGACGGGGAGGTGTCTCGCCTGCACCGATTGTGCGAGGTTAGGAGTGCAACCATCACGTACACGCGCTGCGGCGCCGCGGAACGAGGTAGTGGCGCAGCGAGCACTGGCGCCACACAGCGGGAAATCCCTACCGATCGCTCTGTGCCGTATACTCAACCCATTGCGGCGGGGTTGTGCAAATCACCGTACACTGTTAAGCGAGGGGGGGACAACGGTCCAAAGAGCCACCGACGTTGCTCCAATCACTTTCTGACACACGCACGGACTCAGGGAGGCTGCCGTTCGGTATCCTAGCTTCGTCACCGCGGCGGCTCCTATATAAGCAGCCAAGATCCCATGCGGAAATTTCAGGTCAGTCTTCGGCAGCCACGAACGAACGAACGAACGACCAGGAGCAAACGAACGACACGAACGAGCGAACGAACGACGAACGAACGAAGAACGACAGAACGAACGAAGACGTATCTACGCTCGCAGCCAGAGCGCACACAAACCGTCGGAGGGAGAAACCTCGCACAAGAGGACGCGACGCCGACGAAGGTATCCTCTATCTAAGCGAAGCTATGGCCCTCACACGACAGTGGCAGACGCGCACGCTGCCAACCCACGAAGTCCGCGCAGAGCGCGAGAGCACACGACTGGGGAGTGACAAGACGGCTACAGTAATTACCTGTTATGAATAGGCTAGAGAAGTAAAACACGTGTAATCGCTTTCTAACGATGAGTACCGTAACTGCTTGGCCGAGCAAGTATTATTATATTAGGTATGATCTATAGCTTATATTCGAGATACGCTGCGGTGAGTGTTGTGTTTATTCATGCTTATCCGGATATGATGAATAAAGCCATCATGTTGTTAAATTACTACTCTAAAGACTTGCGTTCTTTTCCCTTGGGTTTTCCGCTACATGCCATCACTGTCCTACCTTCGCCGGTAGAGAGCTGAAAAATTGATCCCCGAACATAAAATATTCTACGTGCTAACCACAGCGACGTGGAAAATCTCAGTTGTTTGTCCGCTAGCGCACCACATACTACTTACTACTAGCTCAGAAACGCTCTTTGCTAGGGTTAGAATACCCCTATACTAGACACAGGCACTTGAACGTCGACTTCAATTAATTATTATATGCTAATAATACGAAAAATCCTATTTTATCGACCTCAAATTCACTGAATGTTTCTAGCCGATAGGCCTTACTCTCTTATCTGGAGGTTGCGAGGTGCATCATAAGCGCTATATACTAGGACTCGCTCCCACCTCCGATTAAGCAGTCGAAGGTACACTAAACGAGATGAGCATTCGGGGGGGTTGAGTAGGAGCGCGACTCCTCTTCACCTTCCGCAGTCCAGTGCCAGTCTTATGGAGCTATTAGGTGGCGCGGCGACGGCGCCTGCTTTTCAACTTTGTACGCAGCCTCGCCATTTGGAACGTTGCAAAACGTTTCCAGGTTGGGGCGCAAACATGAGCGTCATGAAGAGCGCCGCCGTAGGTGGTTTCCCTGATTCTGGACAGCCATTTCCCATTTACTGGCCAAAGGTTCCGCGAATGTAGAATTCTACATGTCTTTCTGTGCATTTCGCGCTGAGAGTCTCGGTTACGACCAGATTATTCGGTTACAGTTTTCTATAACAGTGAAACCACTATTCTTCGTCTCAAATGTCTGCCACTCTTGTGTCCCCCACTAAATTGCGGACTGTTCGCTGGCAGCTATGGATGTCCGTGTGCCAGGCCTTATGCATTCGGCGCACGGATCCATAGCTGCCAGCGCTGCATACTGTCGTAGGACGTTCCCGCGGTCGCGTGCGCCTTGCCGCGGAACTGCGCGCAAGATCGCGCAGCACTTCGGATTAACACCTTCTTTCGGCAACGCTTCTCTAGTATCCCGTCTCATCTGGAAGGTAACAGCCTACTATGCAACCTCGTGAAATTTATAAACTGGTGGTATTTCAAAATATGATTCCATAACAATACTGTCAATAGGAGCAAACAAGAGAGTAACACAAAACCAAAGCTATATATTTATTTTTTGAACTAGCTGTACATGCCTTTTATTACTAAAACATATGTAATCGATACTAATACGTCACCAATAATAACAACACATCGCTTGCACATACTTCACACTTCTTTAACGTAGTCATGATAGTTTTTTTGTTTAAAAATATGCTTCATACATTTTATGTTCAATGATAACCTCATATAACGCTGGACAGTACATAATATTACAGCCAACATTCTGAATCCCAAACGCGCTCAAAACCGAATCTTGCGTTAAACCAAAAGATTTTTAGGTCGCAACACCATCTGAGACATGTAGGATGCCCCCCGCATAAACCGAATTTCACCGAAAACGTACAATCATAACGGGTAGGCGTCCCGTATATGCTCCACAATGTGGTGGAATGCGTGCGGGCCCCCATACCGCAGCCTCCACATGCACTCCTTCATGTATGAAGGTAGCAACTCCCTGGACGTCGTTGGTGACCTATTAATTACCAAGACAGTCTTAAAGTTGTATCCGTGATAATGTTAGGCTTATTACAGGTCTCCGATTACGTTGTTGAGAACGATGCATTATTACACTATTCCTAGACACAATGAATATCATATGAATAGCTTATAAATGCATACTAACCTTCGCAGTATTCTCTTGCATTGGCTCCACATAGCCTCCACGTTCTGCGTGTGAACTCCCGTCACGGGATCCACGAAATGCATTGAATGGTTCACCGTTCCATGGCGAAAACCATTCGCTCGCAAATTGCGGTACGCCGCCCACTCGTCCGTGTATATCGTTGTACCTGGTCTACATACATAATATACATTAAAACGTATGACTTCCAATAAACTTGTTAATGTTTCAATATATGGGGAAGTAATGATATAGAAACATAACTTGCCTATGTGTCAAACTAATATACGTATTCACAATACATGCATTTGGGTAAACGGGGCGTGTTCCGTACCGAATATAGCGACGGCAGAGTGGAATTAGCGTCGCAGCATTCCTCTGGCGTACTGGGACGAGGAACGTCACTAACCCTAACCCTAATCCTAACCCTAACCATATCAAATAGTGACCAGGGTACGTTCCGGTATACCGGACCGTACCCAGGGTACGTTCCGGCAGCACCCTGGGGGACATAGACCCTATGAGCCATACTGACACAGCGCGCATGCCATTCTGCACAAGTACACAGCTAGTAGGATAGAGTGTGTATATTGCTATAATTTATATATGTGCCGTGGTGTCAATGCGGAGATAGAGAACGAAACTATAGATAGTAGAAACATTTAGTTACCGGTATAGGTAACGTAAGATATATATATATATCTTTAATTTAGCATGTAAACAACGTACAAGGAATTACACTATCTACAACAGAATTCACTCTATAGTTCTATAACAGTTCATACAGACAGTTTACTTACTATATATCCTATGTATTATCTCTCTGTCGAATCTCACTCTTTACTTTAGTTATCACCGTATCGAACTCTTACTCTTTAGTTATACGCCAACTCCCCAAATCGAACTGCTTACTATTTAGTTATATCCTCCCAACTCCCCAAATCGAACTCTCTCTCTCTCTGTTTAGTTATCCTCCAACTCCCCCAAATCGAACTGCTACTATTTACTTATTCTCCAACTCCCCAAATCGAACTGCCTTCCCCCCTGATCTAGCTACGCTCTATTTATCTAATCTTGACAATGGTAAATGTAAACACAATCAGCTGTTCGCTTCTAGATGTCACGTGTGTTTCACCAACCAGTCAGCGTGACGTTGACATGACAATGACGTATATACAAACATGGACGAACGCGGGACGAACGATGGACGAAATCTCCTCACCTGGACGAGAAAACGGACGAAAATGTAAACAGACGGTACGTTGTACACATGTCTTCACTCAGGGTGATACAATTGTATCCACACCTACGAATACTTCTAATACTACAAGTACATATGTTACTATAATTACTAGTAAGTACTACTACTACTATAGTAACTTAATTACTAATATTAATGTGGAGATTTCGGGGGTGTATAAGGCCGATGAAAGTTGATTTCATGGTTCTCGTCAGGCATTGTTGAGATTTTGATGAGGGATTTAGATCAACATTCATCTTTCATATACAAACCAATAGAACTTTTAATTAGTGAGGGTATCAGGTCATGTACATATGCAAAATAAGATTGAAAAATGTCATAACTTCTTTGTTGACAGTTTTTACTCAAATTTTTACTGTTTGTCTTCCATACATGTAGTGCTGACTGTAGATTGTTGATTTTTTGAGGCGGGAATTTCATATGGGGACTTTTTGATGCGGGAATTTCGTCAGCGGTGAGTGTTGAAGTTTTTTGGTGCGGGAGTAAAATTTGATGCGGGTGCTGACGAGAACCATGACATCAACTTTCATCGGCCTAACTTACAGGAGTAGTAGACTAGATCGGGACCAATAGACTGAACTCACGGTATAGATATAATAACCATATATATTGACTAAAGAGAGGATAAGATATAGACTGCACATAAATATAGACCGCATGTAAACATTGGCACCTGGGCGCGGCCATTTTTTACTGTTGGTGCTGCGGCCTGTCGGCCGAAAACAAGGAATATTTTCTCAGAAGCGAGTTGCATACGATGGTGCAACAGGCCGTGCCAGCCTCGGGTTGCGACATCGGGGTGAGTCACCACGGTACGGCCAGGCACAGCGATTGCGCCATCGGCGGGCCGGCTGGGTATATAAGGAGCACAGAATCGCAGCTCAGGCAGTTATTTTCAGGTCTAGGGAGGAGAAGGAAGAAGAAGGAGAAGGAGAAGAAGCAGCCGAGAACGAGGGGAGAGAGGAAGAGGCAGTTATTACCTTTTCAGGTCTAGGAAGAAGAGGAAGAAGAGGAGAAGGAGAAGAAGCAGCCGAGAACGAGGAAAAGAGAAGAGGCAGTTGGTACAGGTCCAGGAAGAACAGGAAGAGGAAGAGAAAGAAGGAGAGGAACAGCCTAGAACAAAAGAGAAAAGAGGGAAGTTATTCAGGGATAGGTTTAAGGTAGGAAGACGGGGAGAGGGAGAAAAACAGAGAGAGAGGATAGAGCAGCACAGGGTTTTCAGGTAGGTGTAAACCAGAGCCGAACGGGAGAGGGGAATAAACGGCGAAGAACGGCATTCTGGTAGAGCTAGGAGCGGCGGCGGGGAGATACCTGGGAGACTGTGTGGATCCACGCAAGGCAAGGACGAACGTGAGGGAAGAAGACAGAGCCGGCGACGCGTAGAATAGTTAGACGGGATCAATAAAAGGCCGCAGCTGCAATACGAATGCAGGGAATCATTTGTTACATGAGTAACACGCAATAAAAGCATATCCACGCGTATCGTAACCCGAATCTCACCGTGGTTCTGTTCACCTGTTACGGCTACGTGTCATCGCCGCCGCTAATACATCGACAGGAGGCGGACTCTGAATCCTACACTGGACACGCGTTACGAACTAACGTCTGTCGAACCGTTTTCGCCACCCTAGAGGCACTACATTAAATAATGACGACTCCTGTTACTAGAGCTCCAAGAAACGGTATGGTAAGGTTAGAATACCCCTATACTGGCTCAAGGGGTAG
>NW_014578311.1:20988-22260 GCF_000485595.1 Priapulus caudatus
AAACCAGTGGTCTACCAGTGTCTTAGCCACCGTGGTAGCCTTCTGGGCCTTGACGGCTATGGCCTGCGTGTACTTGGTGAACACATCGGTCATCACCAAAACGTCCTCCTTACCTCCTAGACCAGGCTCCAACACTGTAAAATCAATCGCCACTACTTCCTGTGGTTGACTTGCGATCAGGCTTCCCATGGCTGTTTGGGGTCGCTTCCTAGCTTTTGCCAAGGTGCAACGTTGGCACTTCTTGACAGGCTGCTCGACCTCTCTAGCCATGTTTGGCCAAAAGCATCTGGCCCTCGCGAGATGTAGGGCTCGTTCTATGCCTTGGTGTCCAGCCTGATCATGTACGGCTTTTAGTACTGATGCTTTCAGGGCAGCCGGAAGCAGCACCTGCTGCACGTTCTGACCGCATTTCACCAATACTCGGTGAAGTACGTTGTCTACGGACCTCACGCGGACCCAGTCGCGCAGCACCCTTCGGACCTCCTTGAGTCCCTGCTTCAGTTCTCGCACTGTAGGGGCTTGCTTCTTATCCCACCAGTGCCAGATCCTCCTAAGCATTGGGTCATCCCGCTGCAGCTTGCTCAGCTCCGGTCTGGGTATTTCAGGCAATGTGCCTGTAGCAGCAGGGACCGTCTGTCTGGACCGTGTGCTGATCTCCTGCATCCACTGGGGCGCTACACAGTTGATAACGGCCTCCTTCAGGTCCTCTGGTAGGTTGGGAGCTTGGAGATGCCAATCCAGACTAGCAGCGACTGGTTCCGCTGCAATTTTTTCAAAGCGTGAGCTAGCTGGCTCCTCGCCATGATTTCCCTTCCGGCTAAGGATGTCTGGTACCACATTAGCGCGTCCTGGCTTGTACCTCACGGTGAAGTGAAAGGAAGCCAACTCTGATGCATTTCAGTGGCGTTCAGCTTGGCCGTTGTTTGCAGGTAACACAAAGGGTTGTTATCAGTGTATACTGTAAACCGGGATCCCAGGAGCATGTCCCTGAATTTTTCTGTAATAGCCCACTTTAAGGCTAGCAGTTCAAGCTTCTTGCTGCTGTAATTGTCCATGTTCCTCTCTGCCTTCCGCAGCCCCCGACATAGCATATGACAGTACGTTTTTTCTCAACTTCCTGGCATAGCACTGCACCCAAACCCTGGAGGCTTGCATCGGTCTCAACAATGAATGGCTGCGAGAAGTCAGGGTGCCCCAGAATGGGAGCAGAGATTAGCAACCTCTTCAGTTTTTCAAAGGCCACCTGGCAGTTTCCAGTCCAGTCCACAGTGA
>NW_014578311.1:23466-33827 GCF_000485595.1 Priapulus caudatus
CTTTTCTATGGCCCCCATGCACGTGCCCTCCAGTATCTTCACTGACGGGGTTGGTATCAGCTGTGGCCCTCTACCAGCTACCCTTACCCTGGAGGTGCTTGGTTCAGCGTGGTCAGCTTCTGCCTTAGTTTGGATTGCTCCATATAAGGCAAGGACATGAGCCCAGTGGCTCCCATCTACACGACTGGAGTCTGTCAAATCCATAAGACAGGTCTCGCCCCACTTCTCCTTGAGAGCTGTCCGCATTCTTCGCAGGATGTTACTCCCAATTACCCCCGGAACTAACCGCTTCCGATTCTCCATTGGGGTCCCTTTTGGGTCGCACACTACCAGGAATCCCATCCTGTGGAAGGTATGCCCGCAGATCTCAAGGTCGCGTTCTATATAGCCTCGGTAGGGGACTTTCAAGCCTTGGGCACCAGAAATAGAGATGAAATCGGACACATCCTTGGGATGCTCGCCGTTGCTCAGTTGCTCACGGAAGAATGATTCCGTTACCGTGGAAACCTGAGCTCCCGTGTCCAGCAAACATTTCATCTCCACCCCAGCTATCTTAACTAGGGCCTCGGGGCACTCTCCTACTGCTTTTTTTAAAAGTGAGCCTACCCTGTCCGTTTCCACGGACTCACAGCCTGCCGCACAGCTCACTGCAACAGGCGACTTTAGTTTTCCGACAAATTTGGCCTGGAAACCTGGGGTGGCCCCACCCATTTCCCCTTATCTGGACAGTTCCTTTGAATATGGCCCGGGGACTGGCAACTCCAACAAAGCATGGGGCTCTTGTCAGCCCCATACTGGCGCCGTGGGCCCCTGTTGACAGGTCGACCCCCACTCGCCTGTTGTCGCAGCATATCCATCATGACAGACATTTGCTGCTGCTGCTGCTGCTTTAATACTTCAGCTAACTGGTCGCCTTGTTGCTTGATAGCAGCCACCACTGGGTCAACAGCCTCAGAGGTGACCTCCTGGTCCATAGCGACACGGTGACGGCCCTTGTCACGGCTGGTGCCCAGCCACTGTATTGCCCGGTCCCGCAACTCGAAGTAGGTCAGGGCTGGGGACTCGAGGTTTAGGCGCCTTAATTCCCGTTGCAAGCCCTCCTCGTGGACTGCCTCTGCCAGCCTCCCCTTCAGAGTGATGTCTCTGGAGGCCTCCCATGATCCATCCATAGCGGTGACCAGATTGTACAACCGGACCAGCTCCAGTGAGCAGCTAAGCAGGTCTTGGCTCCCTTTCTGCTGGTATGAAAAGAATCGCTGCTGGAGCCTCGGCAGAGATTGGTGGTCCGCATCTCCAAAAGTCGCCAACAGGACTTCGAAGATTTTCTCAGCATCTTCGCTTACCCCTCGCCTACCACTCACCTCCATGCGGGCCCTGCCCCCCAGGTGCTGGAGGACCACTGCCGCCCTGTCCTCCTGGGTGCCTTTATGGGTGGCTAATTGAGCCCGCATGTCCCCAACCCATTCTTCAACATCCGGATCGCCAGACTTCTCCGGACGGTCCCGGAACCGTTCCACACGTCGGGAGGGAGCAGCATACCCTGGCCCACGCTGGCACACAGCCTTAAGTGTGGCCTCCACCAATTTGGCCTTCGCTAACTCCTCCTCCAACATCCTCACCCGATCCTCCATTCCGCCACCCACGGGACTCCGTGTGAGAATGGACCACGTAATTTAGGGACCCAAGGGCAATGGGAGGCTTGTACTCGAGAAGCTTCCTCAGTCTACAGTCTACACCATAAATCGCGCAATTTATTCATACAATACAAATGTGTACAAAGTGCATTATTGTTTTCGCCTAAATGCTACGTGGCTATCTGACTAGCTGGTCGCCATGCCATCCTGCAGAATGCTGACAACGGCCTGGTCGGCATGCGAGTCCATGTGTCCCTGCAGAGCCTTCAGCGTCACGTATGCCGCGCCACAGATCGTGCAGATGTTCGCCTTATAGATGTCTTCTTGTTTCTCTCGTCTCCCTCAGGGGTTTGTTTATCTCCTCGGATCAATGGATGCCGTACTTGATAATCCTGTCGACTGCGCCATTTGTGAGGTCCGGAAATAGACTCCAACAATCAAGTGCGGGGTAGACGATTTATTTGTAAACAAACAAAAACCCCTAGGGAGCCAAGTACATGATCGGGCTAGATCATGCCACCGTAGAAATGACCACGCCAACTTCGCGGGCAACAAACTGCCCTGGGTCACATGATAACCTCGTAGATGTTGACCGATAGAGATTACTAATCAGCAGAATGCTTTCTTCTGCTTCCTATCTGATCCAGCATGGTGGCCTAGTGCTGCCAGTTGTTCTCTGTAGTGCTGCCGTCTATCTTTTCTCTCATTTCGCCACTCGAGGGCAGCACCAAACAATCACAACAACCCTGTGACAATTCGGCATGTCACAATATATATCTATATATAACACTATTAATATTACAAATCAATTATTAATAAAAAAACACCCAAATTAAATATTATTTATCGAGGCATAATTACAGGCAGTAACTGCGCTTGTGGCGTGGGTTATATATTGTTGAATACAACTGTTTGTTATACTTTGGTTGTTATTATTGCATATACAAATACACGAATACATCTTACCGTATGGATAGCAAGGTGGCTTCTCGCGAAAAACGAATCCGTGCGGATGCTTTTCATTCGTCGGCACTGCTGCCTTGTGCAGCGAAACACAAACTGGTCGGCGCGTCGTGCGTATCGCGTTAGAAGCATTTCTTCGTCGCAGTTAGCGCATAGATGGACCCTTTTGATGAGCCCTACTGACTGTAAAAATGTTATGGACTCCTCGACTGTCTGCGTACTTATATTAATGTCTCGTAAATTAAAACCGCGTAAATCCGGGTAGGGGCCATGCTGCGCGATAGTGACGATCTTGTCATGAAATGAGACTGAGTGAAATTTAAATGTGTTTGGAACGGTGATGGGGGGGGGGCATTTCGAATGCCAGGCAAGAATGTCAGAAATTTCATCGTGCAGTCATTGGTTGGCGGCAATGTCAGAGGTTCGAACGAAACAGTGTAATACATTATACACGTAACGGTCAGCGAATTCGATGCTAACGGTCAGCCATTCGAAAATGGACGACGAAAGAAGGAACATGGTTGACGAAGAGTACGCAAAAATGAAGAAGGCGGGAGACCATTTGACCCCCAACTCATTATACCGGGCAATAGAAGCGAGGCTTCCAGCAGAACTAAAGGGTATGTTTTGCCAACATTTTGTTACTTGATGTTAAGATCTATCCTCCTACTCCTCTCTATCTCTCCTCCTTAAGATGTTAAGATGTTAGACGAGGCTTAAAGCCTGGTCTACACGACGAAATTTAACTCGAGTTAAGCGTTAACTCGAGTTAGCGATTATGTTACGTCTACACGACAACACCCAAAGCGATTAGGTAGTGGTAGTGGTAGTGCAGCAACAGCCGTAGTAGTAATAGTATTGTTCAGTATAATAGTCGCGCGGCTGTACATAACGGCACCTGATGCATGGGTTAAATTATGTAGGCTGAGTGGAAAAGCAGGTTACAACTCGATCTTTTGCAGCTTTTTTTCACAATTCCATGATAGAGTTTTGCTGTCGCCCTCATCCCAAGGTGGTCACCCCCTACATATTCAATAATGAACGCGACTCAAACAAAGCCCTCCCCCCTGTACATCAATCAATGCAGCGCCGCAAGCACAAGAATTGTTCTACTAAAAAGAGAATTGTCATAGCCAGTATGAAGGCCGTACATGTACTCAAAAGTGCCTCAAATACCATCTCATGCGATCTACATTTTCACAATTTTCTAGGGGAGGACCCTTATACCCCCGCCTGCTTTCCACCCCCTTCTCTAAATCCTGGATCCGCCACTGATTGTTATTGTTATTAAATTTGTTAGTCAGTTCTCGGAAGTTACGAATCATGGATACTGCAACTTGCTGAAATGTTGTAATTCTTAAAAGAATCGCGTCACCCATTACAATTCATTTTACTTTGATCTATTATTAATAATAGAGCGCATAATATATTATACGCAGACATTATCATATGTGCCTCCAATGCACTTTATGTGATATGAAGACGTCAGCGACGTTTTGGTGATGGGACGGAAACATCTTATCACCGGCATTCCGGCGGTATTTCTTACCAATACCGCCGAGTATCACAGGATTTTGGCGGAAGTGATCCGCGCAGACGTCGCGTAGGAATTGCTTACAATCTACGACGGTACCGGCAGATCCTAGTCCAAGTTCGCCCATGAGCACTTCTTGCGTGCTCAATCCCTTTGACCATAAATAGATGAATGACACGATCTAGTGACACAATAAAAGAAAACATGAATATCGACGTTGTATGATTCGTTACGGGCACCCACACGCATGCACGTACGCACATATAATTGCTTTCGAAACGTAAAATTTTTAAAGGTTCCTTATTATATTCCCAATATATATATATATATATATATATATTGTGAGGTCCAGAAATACACTCCAACAATCAAGTGCGGGGTAGACGATTTATTTGTAAACAAACAAAAACCCCTAGGGAGCCAAGTACATGATCGGGCTAGATTATGCCACTGTATAAATGACCACGCCAACTTCGCGGGCAACAAACTGCCCTGGGTCACATGATAACCTCGTAGATGTTGACCGATAGAGATTACTAATCAGCAGAATGCTTTCTTCTGCTTCCTATCTGATCCAGCATGGTGGCCTAGTGCTGCCATCTGTTCTCTGTAGTGCTGCCAATCTTTTCTCTCATTTCGCCACTCGAGGGCAGCACCAAACAATCACAACAACCCTGTGACAATTCCAACTTCGGCGTTGCTTTGGCCTTCTCAGTGTTACTACCGCCAAGTTCATCGAGAAGGCCTTCTTCAGCAGTTGCGCTGCCAACGCACTGCAATGCGCTGATAGGAGGACCCAGCAAATCTAACCAGAAAAGCGAGGAATCCCTCAAGGGACATCACTGTGGACTGGGACTGGAATAACCTGCGCAGGTGGCCTTATCAAGAACTTGAAGAGTTGCTAATCTTCTGCTCTGCCATTCTGGGCAACCGCTGACTTTCTCGCGGAGCCATTCATATGCGTTGAGACCGATGCAGCCTCCAGGGTTTGGTGCAGTGCTAAATGCCAGGCAAGGTTGAGAAAATAACTGAGCTGTCATAGTGCTATGTCGGGGGCTGATGCGAAGGCAGAGGAGGACATGGGACAATTACAGCAGCCAAGAAAGCTTGAAACTGCTTAGCCTATTAAAAGTGGGCTATTACAGAAAAATTCAGGACATGGCTCCATGGGATCCCGGTTTAGCAGTATACACACTGGATAACAACCCTTTGTGTTTACCTGGCAAACAACGCGCCAAGCTGAACGCGCACTGGGAAAGTGCATCCAGCAGTTGGGCTCTCCTTCTCAACTTCACCGTGAGTACAGAGCAGGGACGCCTAATGTGGTACCAGACATCGCTAGCCGCGAAGGGAAAACATGGCGCGAGGCAGCCAGCTAGCTCACGCTTTAGAAAAAAATTGGCATGGCGGAACAGTCGCTGCCTAGTCTGGATTGGCATCTCCAAGCCTGCCAAACCTACCAAGGACTGAATGGAGGCCGTTATGCAACTGTGTAGCCCCAGTGGATGCAGGAGAATCAGCACGACGGTCCAGACAGACGGTCCCTTGCGCTGCCTACAGGCACATTGCTGAATACCGCAGACGCGAGACTGAGCAAGCTGCAGCGGGATGACTGCCAGCTTAGGAGGACTGGGGCCCAAAAAAACTGGGTGGGGATAAGAAGCAAGCCCGCTACAGTGCGGAGAAACTAAGCAGGGACTCAAGAGCGGTCCGAAGGGTGCCTGCGCGACCTGGGTCCGCGTGAGGTCCGTAGACAACGGTACTCACCGAGTATGGTGAAATGCGGTCAGAAAGTGCAGCAGGTGCTGCTTGCCGGCTTGCCCTGACAAGCATCAGTAACTCCGACATACACCCACCCACACTATCAAGGCATTAGACACGAGCCCTACGTCTCGCGAGGGCCAGATGCTTTTGGACCAAACATGGCTAGAGAGGTCGAGCAAGCCTGATCAAGAAGTGGCCAAACGTTGCCACCTTCGGCAAAAGCTAGAAGCGACCCCAAACAGCCATGGGAAGCCTGATCGCAAGTCGAACGCACAGAAGTAGTGGCGATTGCTTTTACAGTGTTGGAGCTGGTCTAAGGAGGTAAGGAGGACGTTTTGGTGATGCCGCCGGATGTGTTTACACACAAGTTACATGCAGAGCCAATCAGCCGTCAAGGACGGCAGAAGGACTAGCCACGGTGGCTAAGACACTGGTAGACGGCACTCGGTTTGTCCGGTTGTGGAGTGGCGGCTTAGGAGACTGCACAGTGACAGGACGTAATTTGAGAGTCAAATCGTTGGGAGCTGTGGGCACGTTATATGGGTGTGCCATAGAGTCGCACAACTCCTTACCATCTGAACGGAAATGGACAGTGCGAACGATTGCAAACCCGGACAATGCATGACTTGTTGAGGGACATCTGCCGAAGCCCCGAAGAGAAGAGGCGGATGGCGCATGAATTACCTGTCAGGCTTGGTAATAATTGCCTACAACTGCAGCACTCTACACTACCACCGGGTTCTGCCCAGCTACTTCCTCTATCTTGGGACGGGAGCCAAACTCCCAATCGACCACCGTTACGGAAGAGGTCAAGGATGAAATGGGGGAGGTGACATCAAGTCAAGTGGGTGGCCGACCACTCGAGCGTCTCGAGGCGGCCTAGTCACAGGCATTTAGACGAAACGGAGGAAGGAGGCAGCTTCGAGAACAGTTATTGACAACTAAGAAGGCCCAGGATACCAGTATTCCCCCAGATTGGGGAAGGGTATTCCTGAAGAACCAAGGATACAAGGGTAGAACCACAGACATTAATCAGGACGGTCTGGAATCCCCGGAGCCACACCAAGTGGTTGGGCGGCCAGACTCTGAAGGCCCCTGTCTACCACGTCAGGTCGCTGGAAGATAATACAGGGGTCACCAAGACGTCTGCATTGCACCAGCTGTTAGACTCCCGGGAGGCTGTCTCGGACTTGCATGGCAAGGGTCCGGGCTCCAGGTGGAAGCCTACAGGGGGGTAGATTCATCAAGCTGCGTACGACAAAATGATTTTTTGCCGTAAATCTTGTGTACGCAATCGAGAACGTTGGTTAGTTGCGATTTCATCAGCACAGGTTTTTAGTAAATTTTGCGTACGGAATTTTGCGTACGCAAGCGAGATCCGTTTTAGTGGGGCGACTCTCCACCAAGCTAATAGTTTACCCGTAAGACCCGCTTTGCGTAACTTTACACGAGCTGACGGAGGTGGCGTAAACCAGCTCGAAATTTCCGCAGGTGTTTCCAGCATACCGCAGCATAGCATTATTTTATTGAGAAACATTATGAATTACTAACTCAACTACAAATAAATAAGTAATTACCATACTACCAAGGACCGGCGGCGCCTTTGACGGCTTCTTTGTCATAGCTTGGCATGTTTTAGTTTATGCGCGATTTCGTAGTTAGCCTACGGCGATTTTGGGGTGGGCGTTCCAACAAGCTACCCTTGTCGGGCGGGTTTCGGCTCGGAGTTACGAGCGGGAAAGGACGCGCGCTGTCGTGTGAGACCTTGTGGCAGTTGAGCAGCTGGCGACATTCCGAGCAGTGTACGTGGCGAGGCAGCGGCGGCCACAGCACACTTGTAGCGTTGCATTCAGGAGGGCAGCGGCACGCACGGTGTACGTGCACGACCGCACGCACGTGTACGGTGTAAGCACCGCACGAACGCACAACGGATGCCAGCGACAGCACTGCGCAAGGGCTCAGCGATGTAAGGGCGTGTCCGGGCGGGCCACAAGGCACGCCAGGGCGCTGTACGTACACACGCGGACAACGGCAGCACCGCGACGGCCGGGAGCCGAGCGCGGGGGCGCGGAAGGAGGGCCTTGGTTCCGCGAACTTGCTGCCAACAGAGGGAACGAGCCTGCGGTTCATTGGGTGCCGCACTGCAGGCATGCCCCGCCCGCAACGTGAGTGGCAGCACGCACGTACGTGTACCGTGTGTGAGGCAGACATGATAACGCGCACGCGGAGTGGCACGGGTGAGTGCTGAGCGTTCGATTTGGTGGAATATCGTCAGCCACGCAGCCGCACGCACGCACGCACATGTACGTGCACACGCGACGCACGTGTGCGTAGCACGAGCGGCTCACGCACGTCACGATATCGCACGCTGAGGCGGCGGGGAGCGCACAGCGAGAGACGGCCGGCCACGCTTACCGGGTGTACCACTGTACATCAGCCGAGACACGGCACGAGCACGTGTAAGCGTGAGCGGAAGTCCACGCACGCCACGGCAACCGACGTGCACGTTACAAATCGACGGCAAGAACGAGCACAGGCGCACGTCTGTAGTGGCGGGCCACGATTGTCGCTACTTTGTCGACCACGCCCGTGTACGTACACACCCACGCAACGCACGTGGGGTACGTGCACACTCGGTTCACGATTCACGTTGTACGTGCACACACACACGCACGCGGCGGACAGGCCGGGCCGGGCAGTTGGATGGGGTTGTCTGGTTGAGTTTTGGGGTGCTACGACGGGCCGCCCGCCTGGCCACCGTCGATCCGCTTGCTGTGCGAACTGGGAGTGTGGGTCGTGGGAGTATCGCCGCGATTGGCAGTATATCAAGGTCAAAGGTCAGGCGGCTGCGTGAATCCGAAACGTATACAGAGAGAGTACCATATACTGCTGCTTGCCTCGCTGCTTGACTTGTGTATGCGATATGGAGAGGAGATGGCACGAGGGCTTCACAGTGTGCTGAAAATCAAGTGTGTTTATCCGCCAGATTATGTCTCAGCGTCAGATATTCTTGAAGCACAACATCCAGGTAGACAATATGCACGCATCGACACGGCAGGACGGCTGATGGCTTTTAGAGTTTGCATGTGCTGGATATTTAAACAATCTGTGTTAAGAATATAGTCGAGCAAGATAATTTGTTTGTAAAATCTTTCAGTGTTGTGTTCAATGTTATTTTCAATGTCTACGGTTCTGTAGTGATCATTACGTAGGCCCCAACGCAACGCGCGCGCGCCCGTGTATGTACAAACTCACGCACGCAACGGCACGTGTACGTGCAGCACGCACGGCACGAGGCTGCACGCACGTGGGTACGGTGCCACGCACGCACGCAACACGTGTGTCACAATCATCGCACGGAGCGTGTACGTGCGCATGCACGCACGCCGTGTAACGTACACACCCGCACGCACGCACGTGTACGTACACACGCAGCGCACGGCAACGTGTACGTGCAGCACGCAGCATGCACGTAGTGTACGTGCACATACGCCATGACGTGCATCCGTGCACGGCACGCACGTTGGTCACACACAGCACGCACGACGTGCACATGACGCACGGCTCGCACGTGTAGTGGCAACGCACGCACGGCACGTGTAATCGTGGTCGCTGCTTTCATGTAGTGTGTTGACGCAATCAATACAGAAACGAAAATGTGGACACTATCAGCATCCCCAGCATGATTTAGAGCAGAGCTAGAAGAGCCATATGGCAGAGAGGTGTCCGTTTTGTTCTATCGGTATGTGCCGCAGCAGTGTGATTGGTTTATGCTAGGCACAACCCTTCAACGGGCCAGCAGCCACGAGTGGCGTAGTGGATTTACACTGGAATTCATCAACATTTGCGTACGCAGGTGCTACGCTGGCGTTGAGAATCGCACCTACGAGCTTTGCGTACGTACTTCGTAGAAACTCGGTGTACGCAATACACTTTACGCAACGTTGATGAATCCGGCCCCAGGTGCGGACAGTCAATGACAGATCCGACACATCTGACACTGAGGATGAAGGCCACTATCGGGGTTTGGCACCCACGGGAAGTCGCACCACGGATGGCAACCTGACGCGGTGAAGACGCCATGAGTCGGCGGAATCAGAAACGCGAGGATATCCTAAGGAAGGCCACCCATCCAACAGCGAGGCAGACAGAGGCGAGGAGGGGGTCCAACTCCGAGGAACTGCGTCCATGCAGACAGAACGCCAAATGGCGGGGAACTTCTAACTCCACCACCTCCCAAAATCTGTGCTCAAGCGGCAGGAGACTCGCAGGTCTAACAGATCAAGGTCACCAGGTCGTCCTTGTCCCAGGATTTGCTAATATCAGCGAGACCCAGCTGTTATTGGTCCAGATGTTAGCCGGTGCCAATAGGTGAAATCAGTCTCTGAGCGGGGCGATCCAATAAGTGTAAGGATTGTGAGTGCAATCCTGAGAAAAAATGGGGGAGATGTGACATCGAACTTGGT
>NW_014578311.1:33852-65724 GCF_000485595.1 Priapulus caudatus
AAGAGCAAGAGAGAAGAGCAGAAGAAAGCCAATGAAGGCAGTATAGAGAGGCAAAGACCAGAGAGTTAGAGAGAGGAAAGAAGCATAGATGAGTAGAGAGAGTAGAGAGAGAGAAGCCATGAGGCGATTAAGAGAGAAGGAAGCCGATGATGGTTAAGAGAGAGAGAGGAAGCCATGATGTTAAGAGGTGGAGAGAGAAGGAAAGCCGATGATGGTTAGGAGAGAGAAGGAAAGCAGATGGCATAGAGAAGAGAGGAAAGCGATGAATGAAGGTTAGAGCGGAGAGAGGAAGCCATGATGGTTAGGCGAGAGAAGGAAGACCTGATGTTAGAGGGGAGAAAGAAGCCGTGATGGTTAGAGAGGAGAGAGGAAGCCATGATGGGTAGAGGGAGAGAGGAAAGCCGTTGATGGTTAAGAGGAAAGAGAGAGAGAAGCCATTGATACAGTGGTTAGAGGAGAAGAGGAAGCCCGTGATCGTTAGAGGCGAGAGAAGAAGCCGTGATGGTTTAGAGAGAGAGAGGAAGCCATGAGGTTGAGGGAAGAAGAGAGAAGCCCATGATGGTTAGAGGGAGAGAGGAAGCGTGATGGTTAGAGGGAGAGAGGAAGCCATGATGGTTAGAGAGAGAGAGAGGAAGCCATGAGGGTTAGAGAGAGAGGAAGCCATGAGGGTTAGAGGGAGAGAGGAAGCCGTGATGGTGAGGCCAATCTGTGCATCATCTCGTGATGTACACTTCTGTGCATCACCTCGTGATACTTGTCAGGTATAAGGTGGCGTAAACTGAACTTGTGTTTTTAAGGCCGCCAATCTGTGCATCATCTCGTGATGTAGCACTATTCTGTGCATCACCTCGTGATATTGTCAGGTATAAGGTGCGTTAAACTGAACTTAGGTTTTTAGGCGCAATCTGTGCATGATCTCGTGATGTACACTATTCTGTGCATCACATCGTGATACTTGTCAGGTATAAGGTGCCGTAACTGAACTTGTGTTTTAAGAGCCAATCTGTTGGCATCATCTCGTGATGTACACTATTCTGTGCATCACCTCGTGATACTTGTCAGGTATAAGGTGCCTAAACTGAACTTGTGTGTTTAAGAGGACAATCTGTGCCTGTACTTTTAATTAATTATTTGTTATAATACTGAAATACTTTTGCCATATTTATTTATTCATTTATTTATTTATTTCAGTGTGTCATTTCATGACAGGCCAATCATGACAGCCCGTGTTGGTGACATCACATGCAAATAAAGCAGCTTGACCCGGCGTTCTGAATTTTATACAAAGAGCTGGAGGGCGCGATGAGTGCTAATCACTGATCTCTACAAAAAAATTATAGATGTTTATTTTTTTCCATATTTAAATTTTATTTGTTTATGTTTTACATTTTTAGAGATGTTTAATTTCTTCTGTAGTCTGTACTGTATCCATCTATCATCGCCTTTGCCGTTTCGCTTTTCCTGTTCCTTTTCCTTTTGCCGTTCCGCGATAAATGCATTAATATGTAATATAAATAACCATAATTATAAGCCTCGTCTACACGACGAAATTTAACTCGAGTTATCGTTAGCCAGTCGATCGAGGTTAAGCTAACTCGAGTTAAGGCCCCGTATAGACGCTTAACTCGAGTTAGCGAATAGTACATAACTCCACGATAGGCGCCAACACTAGTACGCGATGTACTTGCACACGGCACGCACACACGATGCACGCACGTGTACGTGCACACGCACGCACGCACGGACGTGTACGTGCACACGCACGCACGCACGTCCTACGTGCACACGGCACGCACGCACGCATGCACGCACGTGTACGTTGCACACGCCACACACGCACGCATGCACGCACGTGTACGTGCACAACGCACGCAACGCACGCATGCACGTACGTGTACATGCACATGCACGCACGCACGCACGCACGTCTACGTGCACAGGCACGCACGCACGCATGCACGCATGTGTACGTGCATATGCAGGTACGCACGCGCGCACGTGTACATCCAAACGCACGCACGCACGCGCGCATGCACGCACGTTTACATACACACGCACGCACGCACGCATGCATAATAAATCGGTAAGAATCGCTTTGGGTGTTGTCGTGTAGACGTAACATAATCGCTAACTCGAGTTAACGCTTAACTCGAGTTAAATTCGTCGTGTAGACCAGGCTTTAAGCCTCGTCTAAACATCTTAACATCTTAAGGGGAGAGATAAGAGAGGAGTAGGAGGATAGATCTTAACATCAAGTAACAAAATGTTTGGCAAAACATACCCTTAGTTCTGCTGGAAGCCTCGCTTCTATTGCCCGGTATAATGAGTTGGGGGTCAAATGCGTCTCCCGCCTCTTCATTTTTGCTACTCTTCGTCAACCATGTTCCTTCTTTCGTCCGTACCATTTTCGAATGGCTGACGTTAGCATCGAATTCGCTGACCGTTACGTTATAATGGTATTACACTGTTTTCGTTGCAGACCTCTGACATTGCCGCCAAACCAATGACTGCACGATGAAATTTCTGACATTCTTGCTGGCATTCGAAATGCCCCCCCCCATCACCGTTCCAAACACATTTAAATTTCACTCAGTCTCATTCATGACAAGATCGTCACTATCGCGCAGCATGGCCCCTACCCGGATTTACGGGTTTAATTTAGCAGACTATTAATAATAAGTACGCAGGCAGACAGTCGAGGAGTCCATAAACATTTTTACAGTTCAGTAGGGCTCATCAAAAGGGTCCATCTATGCGCTAACTGCGACGAAGAAATGCTTCTAACGCGATACGCACGACGCGCGACCAGTTTGTGTTTCGCTTGCCACAAGGCAGCATGCCGACGAATGAAAAGCATCCGCACGGATTCGTTTTTCGCGAGAAGCCCACCTTGCTATCCATACGGTAAGATGTATTCGTGTATTTGTATTATGCCAATAATAACAACCAAAGTATAACAAAACAGTTGTATTCAACAATATAATAACCCACGCCACAGCGCAGTTACTGCCATGTTAATTATGCCCGATAAATAATATTTAATTTGGGTGTTTTTTTATTAATAATCTGATTTGTAATATAATAGTGTTATATATAGATATATATTGTGACATGCCGAATTGTCACAGGTTGTTGTGATTGTTTGGTGCTTGCCTCGAGTGGCGAAATGAGAGGAAAAGATAGACGGCAGCACTACAGAGAACAACTGCAGCACTAGGCCACCATGCTGGATCAGATAGGCAAGCAGAGAAAAGCATTCTGCTGATTAGTAATCTCTATCGGTCAACATCTACGCAGGTTATCATGTTGACCCAGGGCAGTTTGTTGCGCCGCGAAGTTGGCGTGGTCATTTCTACGGTGGCATGATCTAGCCGATCATGTACTTGGCTCCCTAGGGTTTTTGTTTGTTTACAAATAAATCGTCTACCCCGCACGTTGATTGTTGGAGACTTTTTCCGGACCTCCACAAATGGCGCAGTAGTCGACAGGATTATCAAGCTACGGCATCCATTGATCCGGAGAGATAAACAAATCCCTGAGGGAGACGAGAGAAAAACAGGAAGACATCTATAAGGCGAACATCTGCACGATCTGTGGTGCGGCATACGTGACGCTGAAGGCTCTGCAGGACACATGCGACTCGCATGCCACCAGCCCAGTTGTCAGCATTCTGCAGGATGGCCATGGCGCCGAAGCTAGTCCGATAGCACGTAGCCATTTAGGCGAAAACAATAAATGCACTTTGTAGCACATTTGGTGATTGTATGAATAAATTGCGCGAATTTATGGTATGTAAACTCGTAGACTGAGGAAGCTACTCGAGTACAATAGCCTCCCATCTGCCCTTCCGGTGCACCTAAATTACGTGTCCATTCTCACCACGGAGTCCCGCGGGTGGCCGGAATGGAGCGATCGGTGAAGGATGTTGGAGGAGGAGTTAGCGAAGCCAAATTGGTGGAGACCACACTTAAGGCTGTGTGCCAGCGTGCGCCAAGGTATGCTGCCTCCTCCCGACGTGTGGAACGGTTCCGCGACCGTCCGGAGAAGTTCTTGCGCAATCGGCATGTTGAAGAATGGGTTGGGCGACATTGCGGCTCAATTAGCCAACCCATAAAGGCACGCCAGGAGGACAGGGCCGGCAGTGGTCCTCCAGCACCTGGGGAAGGGCCCGATGGGAGTGAAGCTTGCGGTCGGCGAGGGCGTAAGCGAAGCATGCCTGAGAAAATCTTCGTCGAAGTCCTGTTGGCGAACTTCTTGGAGATGCGGACCACCAATCTCTGCCGAGGCTCCAGCAGCGATATCTTCGTACCAGCCAGAAAGGAGCCAAGACCTGCCCCTTAGCCTGCTCACTGGAGCTGGTCCGAATTGTACAATCTGTCACCGGCTCATGATGGATCATTGGAGGCCCTCCAGCAGACATCAACTCCTGAAGGGGGAGGCTGCAGCAGGACAGTCCATTGAGGCAGGACTTGCAACCGGGGCAATAATAAGGCGCTTAAACCTCGCAAGTCCCAGCCCTGACCTTACTTCGAGTCGGACCGCGCGATACAGTGGCGGGCACCAGCCGTGACAAGGCGGCCCGTCCCGTGTCGCTTTATGGACGAGGAGCACCTCTGAGCGCTGTGACCCAGTGGTGGCTGCTATTCAAGCAACAAGCGCGCACCAAGTAGCTGAGAGTATTTATAGCCCAGCACAGCAGCCAGCAAATGTCGGTCATGATGGATATGCTGCAGACAAGCAGGCGGTGGGGTCGACCTGTCAACAGGGGCCCACGGCCGCCAGTATGAGGCTGACAAGGAGCCCCATGCTTTGTTGCGAGGTGCCCAGCTCCCCGGGCCATATTCAAAGGAACTGTCCAGATAAGGGAAATGGTGGGGCCACCCCAGGTTTCCAGGCCAAATTTGTCGCGAACAAACTAAAGTCGCCCGTTTGCCAGTGAGCTGTGCGCAGGCTGTGGTCCGTGGAACACGGACAGGGTAGGGCCTCCACTTTAAAAAAGCAGTAGGAGAGTCGCCCGAGGCCCTAGTTAAGGAGTAGCTGGGGCGAGATGAAAATGTTTGCTGGACACGGAGCTTCAGGTTTTCCACGCGTAACGGAAATCATTCTTCCGTGAGCAACTGAAGCAACGGCGGAGCCATCCCAAGGATGTTAGCTCCGATTTTCATCTCATTCTGGCCTGCACATGGCTTGAAGTCCCTACCGAGGCCATATATAGACGCGACCTTGAGCATCTGCGGGCATAACCTTCCCACAGGATGGATTCCTGGTAGTCTGCGAACCCAAAAGGACCCAATGGAGAATTCGAGAAGCCGGTTAGTATCCGGGGGTAATTGGGAGCTAACACTCTGCGAAAATGCGGACACTCTCAAGCAGAAGGTGCCGGGCGAGACCTGTCTTATGATTTGACAGACTCCAGCTCGTGTAGATGGGAGCCACTGGGCTCATGGTCCTTGCCCTTATATGGAGCAATCCAAACTAACGCCAGAAGTCTGCACACGCTGAACCAAGCAGCCTCCAGGCGTAAGGCGTAGCTGGTAGAGGCACAAGCTGATACCAACCCCCGTCAGTGAAGATACTGGAGGCACGTGCATGGGAGGGTTATTAGAAGAGCACCTCGTAATGTAGAGCCCACCAGGGAGGAACAATCCTACCAGCCCTTCCTACGGGCCTCGCTGTGGGCAGGACTTGCTCCCAGCTAGGCCGTTCAGGACGCATCCCGATACAGGTGGCACCAACTGGAGTCGGCAGCGACCTCTATCTGAATCACGAACGCCTGTGAGGCAATCGTGGTGGAACCGGTCACGCTGAACCCCCAGCTAAGAATCCATCCGCCGAGTCTCCATGAGGGTGCGATAGCGAGAGGGTGGTGTAAGGCGGGGCACATGACGTAGCCTATGACCTGCAATCAAACCGGATGCGACATAGGGCGCAGGGACTTACAAAGGATCATCACGAAGGTAGTGAAACGCCCTAATCAGAAGCACCAGCATGTGTCTCAGCCGAGACCGAAGATGACATAGGCTACTGTGACCTAGTCACCCACAGGCATCCACACCTCAGATGATAAGCCTAGTGAGGTGGCTCACAGGAGTGTTCTGCAAACCAATGGAAGAAGTGCCAAGACTTTATCAAAGTCGCATTGGAGAGGACATTATCCGTGCAATGCCAACAGTCCTTTACGCATCTCGCAGTGGTGTTGGTGAGAAACCATCACGGGAAGGTCCGGGTCTGCCAGGATTATCAGCGGCACTGAACCTCAAGACAACCCGCGAGATGCCTTACCCTTACCCCGCATCGCATGATGCCCTCAGGACATTTGAGAGATGGCGAAGTACTTCCTGCAGCGCTAGACCTGGCACGGCCTTCTACCAGGCTAACCACGTGACGAGAGGACCGGCACAACACCGCCTTCAGACCTGGCCACAGGTGGGCCTTTATGGTTTCTAGTCGCATGCCATGGGTTGTGCAATGAATCAGGGACTTTTATGCGGCTGATGGACGGGATGGGCTTGGCAGATCAGCAATTTCCAAACACTGATCAACTATCCTGGATGACCTTTTGGTATTCGGTTCATCGTTCGACCAGATGATCGCAACGATCTGGATATGGGTCGTTAGAACGTCTCGGCAAGCCAATAAATCTTCAAGGTGAAGCCAGAGAAATGTAGTGTGGCCAAGAAACAGCATCAGGGTACTTAGGCCCACATGCTGTCTGCCGAGCGGTATTTTCCCTGACCCAGAACAAGGTTTAGAGTGATGCAGGAGTCATGGGAGCGTCCCGCGACAGAACGTCAACCTCGGGCGTTTCTTTGGCCTTCTCAGGTGTTACTACCGCCAGCTTCATGAGAAGGCCTTCTTCACAGTTGCGCTGCAACGCAACTGCAATGCGCTGATAGGAGGACCCAGCAAATCTAACCAGAAAAAGGAGGAATCGCCTCAAGGGACATCACTGTGGACTGGACTGGGAAACTGCCAGGTGCCTTTGGAAGAACTTGAAGAGTTGCTAATCTTCTGCTCTGCGCATTCTGGGCAACGCTGACTTCTGCGGCAGCCAATTCATTGCTTGAGACCGATGCAAGCCTCCAGGGTTTGGTGCAGTGCTAGCCAGGAAGGTGAGAAAAATAACTGACTGTCATAGTGCTATGATCGGGGGCTGCATGGAAGCCAGAGGAGGACAACATGGACAATTACAGCAAGCCAAGAAGCTTGAATACTGCTTAGCCTTTAAAAGTGGGCTATTACAGAAAAATTCAGGACATGGCCTCCATGGGATCCCGTGTTTAGCAGTATCACACGGATAACAAGCCCTTTGTGTTTACCTGGCAAACAACGCGCCAGCTGAACGCGCACTGGAAAGTGCATCCAGCAGTTGGGCTTCCCTTCTCACTTCACCGTTGAGTACAGAGCAGGGACGCGCTAATGTGGTACCAGACATCCTAGCCGGAAGGGAAACATGCGCGAGGCAGCCAGCTAGCTCACGCTTTAAAAAAAATTGCATGGGCGGAACAGTCGCTGGCTAGTCTGGATTTGGCATCTCCAAGCCTCCAACCTACAGAGGACTGAATGGAGGCCGTTATGCAACTGTGTAGCGCCCCAGTGGATGCCAGCGAGAATCAGCACACGGTCCAGACAGACGGTCCCTTGCGCTGCCTACAGGCACATTGCTGAATACCGCAGACCGCGAGGCTGAGGCAAGCTCGCAGCGGGATGACTGCCATGCTTAGGAGCGACTGGCCCAAAAAAACTGGTGCGGGATAAGAAGCACAGCCCGCTACAGCTGCGAGAAACTGAAGCAGGGACTCAAGGAGGTCCGAAGGGTGCCTGCCGACTGGGTCCGCGTGAGTCCGTAGACAACGGTACTCTCAGCCGAGTATTGGCTGAAATCGCGGTCAGAAGTGCAGCAGGCTGCTGCGCGCGGCTCTGCGCCTGAAAGTCATTCAGTAACTAAACCGTACATGATCAGGCCCCCACCCCCCACACCTCGGACTACCAAGGCATTAGACACGAGCCCTACGTCTCGCGAGGGCCAGATGCTTTTGGACCAAACATGGCTAGAGAGGTCGAGCAAGGCCTGATCAAGAAGTGGCCAACGTTGCAGCCTTCGGCAAAAGCTAGAAGCGATATTGGGCTAACCCTCATGGCTTCCTCTCTCTAACCCTCATGGCTTCCTCTCTCTAACCCTCATGGCTTCCTCTCTCTAACCCTCATGGCTTCCTCTCTCTAACCATCATGGCTTCCTCTCTCCCTCTAACCCTCCTGGCTTCCTCTCTCTCTCTAACCATCATGGCTTCCTCTTCCTCTCTCGTAATTAATAGTGTAATTAGTCATTAGTAATTAATAGTGTAATTAGTAATTAACTGTGTAATTAGTAATTAATAGTGTGCTTAATAAACAATAGTATAATTGGTTATGATTTGTATAATCAATAATAAATCATATAATAAAAATAAAAATACACAACATAATTTATAGTGGTATAATAGTAGTATTTTTGTCCGATAGGTGCCGCTTTTTAGCACGGCTATGTGGGCTGTTAAACATTTGTGCATCAATCCTTGATATAAGGAAAGTCTGTGCATCATTGGGTGATACAGAGAAATCTGTATCAGAATCTCAGAGACCGCCTTCGTGATACTTAAGGTGTTGAACAACAGTAGAGGGCGTCCATAGGCTGCAGGCCTGAACAAGCATCGAACATAAATTATAATTAAAAATACGCACGCTGTTACTGCGCTTACAAAACATACACTTTATTCATGTTAAATAACTACAGATTCGTGCTCTATGCTCTGCTCGAAACTTTTGCCAGCTCTATGATGCGAATTTCTACAGAGTAGTCGGATCCCGTTTCATACACAAAAATGGCCGACCGGCGACCATGGCTACGCCACTAGCTGGAATGGCACTATTACACAACACGAATAATTTTACTTCTAATGCTTTCTAGACGTCCACGAGGCATCTACCTTGCGTGCATAATGCAAATTATTGCACTCTAGTGCCGAATTTCGGCGAAAAAAAAGCCAAAAAAGGCCTTTAAATTCTAGAGACGAAATAGTGCACCGGTGAACAATTGCGGATGCTTACTGTTGTACACCTCCATAACGAGCAGCGGAGATACGGATCGACTTGAAATTTTAGATGAATGATTTAGAGCCTTTTCCTTATACGGGTACCGAATTTCAAATGAAATATTCCCATCCCTCCAGAAGCTGAGAGATCACTCCCTGAAATGAGCCCCCAAAAACACAGAAATCAATGGAAATTAATGTTCGCTTCATGCGGTTAAGCGCAGTGTTAGAACGAGGGTTATAGGGTGAATTGTAACCAACAAATCTGAGATATTTTGATATTGTTAGTGTTAGGAGTGCCACAAAAGAGTAAAACGAGGATAATTATTTATTTTCTGGTACCAAATGAGTGTAAAATGAGTGTATTTTAATGTCGATATGTACACTACCTATGTATACGGATATGTGCATGTTTACATAAAAAACATGTTTAAATGTCATTCGAACATGCATGTGTCTAAAAACCTGCTAGAGTACTTGCATAACTGGTTTTCATTAACTTAAAACTCAATTATTCGATTTCTTCGGGAGAACAGCTAGGCGGATTAGGACCAGTGCCTAAAGTGGATTTGCACCCCTCAACTGTCCGGCCATGGCCTTCTCGGTCATCATACATGTATTCTACACTTTCAAGATCCTAACAGCCAATTCAATCTACTGTTTAATAGATCTGTAGTGCACTAATTCTAGCTCTCTCTGTGTAATAACGTGATAATATGATTTATACAACATTCAATGAGGAGTGCTGTGATGAGGATCGAGTGGATGCAACATTGAAACAACGTTGAATAAGGTTGAGTAACCTTTTGGATTTGCAAATACGGTAATTCTTGAAAAGTCGGTAATTCAACGGTGAAACGAGGTCGGTGATGCGACGTTGAAACATCGTCATGATTTCAACGGTGAAACAACGTCGGTATTTCAATGTTGAACCAACATCGGTATTTCAACTGTGAATCAACGTCGGTATTTCAACGGTGAAACAACGTCGGTATTTCAACGTTGAACCAACGTCGGTATTTCAACTGTGAAACAACGTCGGTATTTCAACTGTGAATCAACGTCGGTATTTCAACGGTGAACCAACGTCGGTATTTCAACTGTGAATCAACGTCGGTATTTCAACTGTGAAAGAACGTCGGCATTTCAACGTTAAAACAACGTCGTTATTTCAACGTTGAACCAACGTTGATGTCTCAACGTTGAACCAACGTTGATATCTCAACGTTGAATCAACGTCGGTATATCAACGTTGATTATATTTTCAAATGCGACAGGTAATCCAACATTAATTCAACGTTGAGGTTCAACGTTAATTCAACGTTGAAACAACGTTGAAATGCCAGCTGGGTAGGCCTGCATGTTTCAGTGTTTGTAAATAAACCCGATTGATTGGCGTCGGCGAAACAAGTTTTAACGTAAACAATTAACTACAAAATATCATTTCTTTACAATTAAAAAACATGTCACGCTAACATGATTTTGTTTACCTCGGTTTCTAACTTTCTATCAAAACATATATAGGGCCTACATCAACGGCATTGCTCAGTCTACGATTCGTCTATAGCTAAGTGGTCAAAAAACTTATCTACTAAACCTATATAAACTTAACTATACTAAACCTAATTAGCTAAAACATTCCTAGTCTAAGTAAAATTATTACTGACTACTTTACATAACTATTTAATAAGCTGGAAATGTCTAAAGCATAGGCGAAAATTTCTCGCCAAGTATTTTGATTTATTTTGATTTATTTATTTCGGTAATTAACAAAGCATACATTACATCGATAACAGCATAAATAAAACAACATGCAGTTAGAAAATTATCGAGGATGAAAACACAATAAACCGTGGCTAACACACTTATTTCCATTGTGGTCCAACATAACATTGTACATACCGGTACTATAAACTATAGTGTAGTGCCTCTAGGGTAGACGACTACGGTTCGACAGACGTTAGGTAGTAACGCGTGTCCAGTGGTGGGATCAGTGTCCGCTCCTGTCGATGTATTAAGGCCAGGACGGCGATGAGCACGTAGCAGATAACAGGTCGTACCAGATGAACAGAACACGGTGAAATGCAGTTAACGATACGGCTATATAGCTTTTATTTCGTGTTACGAAGGTACAAATGATTCCCCCTGCATTCGCATATGCAGCGGACCTTTTAATAGTTTTATTGATCTCGTCTAATATCTACACGTCGCCAGCTCCGTCTTCTTCCCTCACGTTCGTCCTCGCCTTGCGTGGATCCACACAGTCTCGCAGGTGTCTCCCTCGCCGTCGCTCCCAGCTCCACCAGAATGCCGTTCTTTGCCCGCTTTTATTCCCCTCTCCCGTTCGGCTCTGGTTTACTCCTACCTGAAAACCCTGTGCGTTCCTTCCTCCCTCCTCTCGCCTTCCTACCCACAACCTATCCCTGAAAAACAACTCTCTCGCTTTCTCCTCCCGTTCGACTGTTTCTCTCTCCTTCCTTTCCTTCGTCTTCGTCCTCTCCTTCTTCTTCTTCCTCCTTCCTGGACCTGTACCTAAAACACTCTCTCTTTCTCTCCGTCCTCGGCTGCTCCCTCTCCTTCTTCTTCCTCCTCTTCCTCTTCTTCCTGGACCTGTACCTATATCTGCCTGAGCTGCGATTCTGAGCGCCTTTTATACTCAGCCAGTCCGCCGATTTCGCAATCGCTGTGCCTGGCCGTACCGTGCATGACTCACCGGTTAGGCCCTCAGTTGTGCAACGCCTTGCTGGCACTGGTTATTGCACCATCCCAGGTAATCCATGCCTAAGACATTATATATGGTGTTCTCGCCCGACAGGCGGCAGCACCAGCACTAAACGATGGCCGCGCCCAGGCGTCAATGTTTACATGCGGTCTATATCTATGTGCAATCTATCTTATCCTCTCTTTAGTCAATATATATGGTTATTCCCTCTATACGGTGAGTTCAGTCTATTGGTCCCGATCTAGTCTACTACTCCTGTACGTGATACACCCCCGAGATCTCCACAACTCCCCCCAACTACTTTTAGTATCCGCACTCGGATACGCCTTCGTCTCCCCCAACGTATCCTCGAAATGAGACTTCCGTTATATATAAATATATCTACTATATTAAATCTTACAAACGATATAAATATGTCCTGTAATAAAAATCCCTAAATGATGAGTCGATGACGTCCTGTCCACCTAAACAAAACAAAACAAATAAAATGATGGCCTCCTCCCTACAAATCCATCCTCTGTAGTGGTTTACGGGCTCTTGTCCCCCGCCTTAGACCAAGATCTGCTTCATAGGTCTGTTCCGTCACTTCCTCATCCTCTAATGCCGGTTCCTGAAACAATATCCCCCACGGAATTTCCTCCCCCTCATCATCGCCTTCCTCGCCGTGGTCTGTGGGCTCCCTCTCCTCCTCTCTCGGAGGTTCTCGCCAATCTTCCAGTGGTTGCTCCGTTTTGTAGGGCTTTAAGTAGTCGATGTGCACTACCTTCCTTCTTGCCCGTGGCTCCCGCTGTATGACATAGAGGAGGTCACTCACCTTCTGGATGATTAAGTACGGCCCCTGCCAGCCATGTCCTAACTTCCTCCGAACTGCCGGCGGGTACCAATACCATGCGAACTCTCCCTCCCGGAAGGTAATCGGCCTAACACCTCTATCGTACGCCCGCTTCTGTCGTTTCGCCGCTTGCTTCAATGTCGCTCTCGCAAAGTCGTAGGCTTCCCCCATGACGTCCTGAATCCATTGCACGCACTGGCGCTGTGGTGAGTGCTGGGTGAACTTTGTCGTTACGGTCGGTCGTTGAACCTGCAGTGTAGCTGCGCCAGTCGCCGCGACTTTGTCGTTTGTCGTTACGGTCGGTCGCTGTCGCTGCAGTGTGTCTTAGCCTTAAGTAAAGTTCAACTAACCAGCGTTAGCGAGAGTGACACCAAAGATGTTTGCACTAAAGATAGTAACGACGACATGTGCAGCAAGTGTAATTGTAGAGTGGCCGACGGTGAAAATGCTTTGCAATGTGAACTGTGTGAATGTTGGTTTCATGTTGAATGCCAGGATATGGCCCAGGATACTAGAAACTTATGAACTCTTGCAAAAAATCAACAGCAACAATTTCCACTGGTTTTGTACTAACTGTAATGGTGGTGCTGTGAAGTGTCTGAGGATGGTATCTTCAATGAAACAGAAACAGGACGACATGGCAAAGGAACTCAGACAGGTCTCACAGAAAGTATCGAATCTAGAGCAAAACTTGGAGATTTGTGTTGCGACGGTGATATGTAAACACACTGAAAGTATTGGTAAACAAGTATCTGCCAGTATCAGTAAGGACTTGGATGGTAAGATACGTGGTATGGTACAAGAAAGTATCCAACAAGACAAGCGTAAGATGAACATTATCATCAGGAACTTGCCCGAGACCCCAGATGACACTAAGGCAGTCACCGAGTTGATTAAGGACAAGCTAAATATCCCAAATGGTATCACATGTGTTGAGAGACTAGGTAAACAACCAGCTATGGAAGGGAAGCCCCGGATGATCAGGGCGACAGTGATTGACATCAGTACAAAATGGGAAATCCTGAGGAAAGCCAAGTTATTGGCAAGTAATACTGATCCGGAATTGAGAAATGTGTTTATAGGGGCAGACCTCACCAGGGATCAGAGGAGCAAAGAATACGAACTGAGAACTGAGCTCAAACATAGGAGATCGCTAGGTCAGGACGTGATCGTCAGCAAAGGGGCTATAGTGCCTAGACCGGCAAAAAAGTAGTTGAACATGTACATAAGGAGCTTTTAAACACACCTGTTCACAATGTTACTGTTTCAGAGTTAAATGTTGAGTTACCCGCATAGTTTACTGCACCTGCACAACCGGCTCCGAAATATTTTAAATGTCTGTTTGCTAATGCAAGAAGCTTGGTTCACAAGATGAGCGAACTAGAGACACTAACAAGTGACTACAAACCAGACATTATCAGTATTGTCGAAACCTGGGGCACGGACAAAGAAACTGACCAGGTATTTACAATCCCAGGTTACACGCTATATCGTCGAGACAGAGGTAGTAGAGGTGGTGGTGTTATCATATACTGTCGTGACTGTTATCAGACAATCGCTCGGCCAGACTTGACAAACAGTGGACACGAGGAAAGTTTATGGATAGAGTTTGTGCTCCCCAAATCTCGCTTACTGGTTGGATCAGTGTACAGGAGTATGGAGACGGACATCAATGATGCCAGATTTATAGAATTATTGAAGCGAGCATACTCAGAGGGCAAGCCCATGTGTGTTATGGCGGATTTTAACTAGTGTCATAGTGAAATAGACTGGGCTACTCTAAGCGGAAATAGACGCAGCACTGAATTCGTTGACTTAGTTCAAGACTGCTTTATGACGCAGCATGTTGATAACCCTACCAGAGGAGACAGTATACTGGATCTGGTGTTGACAACAGAACCGCCTCTAGTAGAGAACCTACAAGTAAGAGAACATTTGAGCAACAGTGACCACAGTATTGTTACATGGGACCTGGTTGTCGAAGTAGACGTTCCGACCAACCTCATGGAGGTTTACAACTTAAATAAGGGGAATTATGACAAACTGAGAGCTGACCTTGGTATTGACTGGAAGTCTGAGTTAGGCAAGGATGCGGACGACTGCTGGGGGTTGTTCACCAGGAAACTGCATTCGGCAATGGAGACGAGCATCCCCAAGAGAGTGTGTCGCAGTAAGACAAAACCACTATGGGTTACTAGAACTGTTAGGAAAGCATGCCGACAGAAAAGTAAACAGTGGAAGAGATATAAACTTTCCGGTTCAATCAGAGACTATGACCTGTATAAACAGTCTCAAAACCAAGCCACCCGCGCGGTTAAAGCTGCCAAGGGCCCATTCACACCAGAGCTACGCTCATCACGATCGCCTCACGCTCCAAAAATTTGCCCGAGCGTGGTGAGCGTGGTTGAGAGCGTGGCCAATTGGGCCCCAGCCGGGCCCAGCGCCGATACTACGATCTAATTACGTCGATACTACGATCTAAGTGCGTCTTTACCCCGATCTCATTGCGCTCAACAAGCTTTCACCACGCTCAACACAACGCCCGCATCACGCTTGCAGTGCGCTCACTGCGTCATTATTGCGACCAATCAGATCGCATTGCGTTCAAACGACGCTTGCACTGCGCCTAGGCAACGCTCACCGCGCCTCAACTGCGCGCCAATCACGCTCTAGTCAGGCACCGACTGCGCTGGCAACGATCAATAAATACCGCGCCGTGTTCTATACATTATCATTCATTCTGCCGTGCTGTCAAGATTAACATCAAGATAATTAAGATCAACATTATCAACTTAAATCAAGATTAACATCAAGATTATTTTCTACGGACACAACTATGCCGCCAAAAGACAAGGGGAGAGGCCGTGGAAGGGGGAAAGGCCGAGCAAAGAAACCAAAGAGGTGCAGGAGTCCGTTATCTCCATCAAGTGTTGCCCTGGAATCAGAGCCTGAGCAGCCTCAAGAATCCCTGCCTCCAGCCAGGCAGGCCCATGAGAGTGACGTAGACACCGACGCTGCGAGTGTCACCAGCAAGACCAGTGTAGTCAGAAAGGGCAGGAAGAATAAGTTCTACAGTTTCCTGACAGAGGAAGAGGAGCAGAGCATGGTGGATTGGCTGACAGAAAACACTGTCTTCTACAACAAGAAGATGAAGGCCTACAAAGACATGACGAAGAAAGAATTTCTCTGGAGAGAGAAGGCAGCCGAGCTGGGGAAAGATGTAGCCGAGCTCAAGCTCTGGTACAGCAGCCTCCGCACCCGCTTTGGACGTCTGAACAAGAAGAAATCTGGCCAGGAAGATGTGGAGATGACAGAGAGGGACGAGTGGGTCTACAACCATTTCCAGTTCCTGGCGCCTTACATACACGAGGTTCAGCCCAAGACAACTGTAAGCGTAAGTAGTCTTAGCCACTTTTTTAGTGTAACTGTGTTTATTACGGTTAGGGTTAGGGTTATTAATACGCTTATTAAATAAAGTTATGTAATAAAATAAAGTCATGTAATAAAATAAAGTAATGTAAAATAATGTAATGTAATAAAGTAATTAAATAAAGAAAGTTATTAAATAAGTGTTTATTAAATAAAGTAATTGGTAATTCGAAACTTGTAATATGAAAACTACTTTACCATTGTACCTGCTGCGAAGTAACTCTGCAGTCATATATAGGATGTTCAAATCACTTGCCTCTTGTTCTTGTGTATGTTGCAGATGAAACAGAAGATTGCTGTCACTACTACCTCTATCGGAGCTGCACAAGAAGACGAGGACATCGGTGACGATGACATCGACGACACACCCATTGAGCCGTCTCAACAAACACCAGGAAGCAGCAAAGCATCTGGAGAGCAACAGCGGGGTCCCAGCCGCATGTCCACTCCAAGCCTCAAGTCGACCCAGTCCAAACGATTCCTGGAGATGGAAGAGGCCCTCCTCGCTTGGATGCAGGAAAGGACCAGCACGATAATGGCCATGCATGCGGAGTACATGGAGTGGCAACGTGGCAAGGACCGTGAACGCGAAACATTCGTGGACTGGATGGGTTCGGTGATCCACAAACTAGATCACGGTCTATGGAGGCGGTGCCAGCGAGAGCTGACCTCCGTCCTATACCGGCACCTGGACGAGAATGATGAGCTGAAGACTAAGCCAACCACGACACCGGCAGCAACACCAACTGCAACAGCAGCTGCACCTTCTTCCCAGTCAGTCTCCTCACCCTCCTACCGGTGGCAGCCCCCACCACACCAGTGGCCTACGCACCCCATTCCCAATGTTTTACCGGATGGCTCAACCGTATCCTCAGCAACAGCGCCAACAGTTCACCAAGCATCCGTCGCAACTCTTCACTCAGCCTCAGTCGCAATACTTCGCTCAGCCGCAGTCGCAAACAGCTCCACAGTTTCTGCCTCCAGCGACACACACACTCACTCAACTTCATACCGTGAGCACGGCATCTGCATATGCTGCGCCCACTGGATACAGATGCGAAGGAATGGCTGCAAGCACCCCATCGACTATCGACCTCTCTGCAATACGACAGGATACCTCTGGCAACTCAGGCGCGAACATTTCCTCGTTTCTTCGCCAATTAGAACGGGACTCTCAGGATTATGACCACACGCAGACGCAGGACCAGCCCAAGGATCCGTCTGATGATCAGTGACTGTGTGATACTGTGTGAAGTTGTTTTGGTAAACTGATTTGGTTATTACTTTGTACTTAGAATGTGTTCAATACAGATGTTGTTTTTGATTTGTTTGTGTTATGTTATGTTTTATTATATTATGTTATGTTGTGTTATATTTATGTTTATGTTTATGTTTTTGTTTATTATTAATACACTCTAATTATTAATGTTGCCGTTTGTGAAAGTTTGAATAAATCAGGGTTTCAACCAGATGTTTTGTTTAATGCTTAGTATAAATAAATCTGAGATTTGCAAGTAATAAAAGTGAACTTAAATAAATATTCAAATTAAAAATGTGTTACCAATCATATGAGTGCAACACATTTTTATCTTTCAATAGTTATTTCATTTTTATTACACACATGTATTTTGATATATTTCAAATATATGTATGACATATCTTTATTTTACACCTTATTAACATAAATATAACATAACTTTATTGGACTTGGATTTACAATAATCGTGTCTTGCTGGATTTATTTAAAAGATACATTTTACATTTCTTTATTAGACAATTACTTTTAGTCTCTACAGTCAATAATCCGTCTTCATCATGTATCATAAAATCCATCCTTCAACGTAGTCCATCCATCTTCACATTATCATACGGTCCTGCCATGGCACAGATCTTGTCGGACTATTGAAGTACAGTTTCAGGTACTCTCTCTGCTTCTTTGCGGCCACGCTGTCACGGTTCGGGCCGGTCACTTGATTGACATCGTGCATATTTGCTATTTCTCTCCAGAGTCCTGGCACCATGTAATGTTGCTCGTCTTCATTGTAAAGCTGTGCATTCTGGAGGCCTGGGTAGCGTATTCTCATGAGGTTTTGAAGGCAGACGCAAGCCTCGATGATGAGGCTCACTGTTTGGGAGCTTGCTGCATGGTTGTGAGTAGAAGCTGCCATCTCTGGGCCAGTATGCCGAATGCATTTTCGACCACGCGTCTGCCTCTGGAGATCCTGTAGTTAGTGATCATCTCTTCCCTTGTCTTGCCGCGGTGTGAGTATGGCTTCATAAGATATGTTCTCAGTCCAAAAGCATCGTCTCCCAGGAAAAAGTATGGCATGTTCCTGTCATCGTTCGGCAGTGGATCTGGATCAGGAAAGCCAATGGATCCATCTTCTAGACAGTCTTTCAATTCCGATTCGTTGTAGATTTGAGCGTCTGACTGTGACCCGTATCCACCCACGTCTATCCACACAAACTTGTAGTCGGCATCCACCAAAGCCATAAGCACCACGGAAAAGAAGCCCTTATAGGTATGATACAATGAGCCAGAGTTCCGTGGGCATCTGATGGCCACATGTTTTCCGTCGATGGCACCGCAGGCATGGGGCACATTCCATTTTTTCAGGAAATCTTCATCAATGGCATGCCATTCTTCTGGCATTGTAGGACACGAAATGACCTCCTCTTTGTGTTCTTCTACAATAGCCTGGCACACCTCTGGAACCAACAGCGATATGGTGTTGATGGCCACTCTGAAGTCATACTGAAGTGAGGGATATTTATCACCCGATGCTAGATGCCTTATGGTGACTGCCAGTTTTGTAGCGCCGTATTTAACAGCGTACAAATAGAATGGTTGTGTATGTTACAGTGTTAAGCCAAAGCCATAAAGAAGAGAAAGCCAGTTATACCATGGTTAGAAGTTTAATGTTAGTTCGACAAATACAGAGCTGTGGTTGCGGTCGTGCCCGTCTGCGCCTGGTTGGGGAGCGAATTCCCCGATTTTACTTGTGCTCCGCCTTATATACGCGGGCACGACCGCGAACCACGCATGCGCCACGCATGCGCCGTTCACATTCCCGAGCTCTTGGGCTCGAGTTAATCATACTATTGACCTCCTCGGAGGATTCTCTGCCACTTCAAAGGCGTCCGCTAATCCCATTACCAGGACCCTTCGAGGATCCTCTCGGACCTCAAAGACACCCGCTAACTGCATTACCAGACTCCTCCGAGGATTCACCATTGTTAAGGGGCACCGGCGCCATAGTTGAAAGGCGCCGGCTAATTGGCTAAGTGCCTTCCTAAGTGCCTTCTACGTCCCTTCTAAGTGCCTCCTAAGTGCCTTCTCGCCCGGCTCCCGCTGGGGGCCACGACACGTACCCGCCTATTCGATGGCTTCCACCGTGTCGGAATGCCGGCTCGATAGCAGCATGCCGACACGGCAGCATCACGGCGTACTTGCGCGACCCGCGGCCGTAGCAGTGACACGTCACTGCGGCTAAGTGCGGCGCTCATAGCTGTAATCCAATTACAGCGCACCGAGCTAGAGGCGCTCGCCACTATAGCCCAATTACAGCGTGCCGGCCATAGCACTCGTGGAGGTAACCTAATTATGGAACGCCGGCCATACACAGATATAGTGTAGATATAGACACACATACAGATACACACCGATCGGTTTCTAGCGCTACTTGTCTTTAACTCAATTATCCGCTAAGTGCAGCTATCGCCTAGATACACGTAGATACACAGCTGGTTTATTCCCATTTCGCCATTTGCCATTTCGCCATTAAAAATTCCCACTTCGCCATTTGCCATTTCGCCATTAAAAATTCCCACTTCGCCATTTGCCATTTCGCCATTTCCCGTTTCGCCATTTCCCACTTTGCCATTTTCCCATTTCGCCAGTTTCCCATTCCGCCATTTCGTCCTATCTCCCCGACCACCCCCTTGTTCGAGGTGGGTTAAAAGTAGGCCTCTGTAATGAATAAATTAAAACGAATCTTTAGATATGGAGTCAACTATTTATTTGAAGAACAAGAAGGTGAAATCGTAAATATCAAAACATATGGATCATGTACAGGCACCCTAACCCTAACCCTAACCCTAGAAATGACTCTTTTTGAAGAATGGAAGGATCAATTTCGTGCAGGGGGTGGAAGCAACATAAAATATTGGCGAAATGGGAAACTGGCGAAGTGGGAAAATGTCGAAATGGGAAAATGGCGAAATGGGAAAATGGCGAAGTGGGAAAATGGCGAAATGGGAAATTGGCGAAATGGGAAATGGCGAAGTTGGAAAATGGCGAAATGGGAAGACACCACACAGCTATCGACTCTACCCTGCTACACAGATACACACAGATATACATAGATACACATGGCTATTGATTCTACCCTGCAACACAGATACACACAGTTATACATAGATATACATGGCTATTGATTCTACCCTGCTACAGTTTCAATCCTGGTTCAAGTGCTTTTTTGTATCGGGTGTCTTGCTTCTGGATTCTCGGCCCAATTCTGACAAGCAGTTCCTCGAACATTTCCGGTGGCATCCTCAGGAAGTTGAAGAAGAATGCTTGATCTTCCATGAGGAGCTCAGCCATGAGGTGATCATAGTGACCATAGAGAAGTCGTCTTTCGACCGAAAGCCACGGACTCAACCCAGCAAGATCTTCGTTGTCTTCTATTTCTCCTCCTCGCCTTCCTCAGCGTGATGAGGGCTTGGCAATCAAGTAATTCGATTTGTCCTTCTACGAGAGACATGGCATGGAGTAGTGTTGCCTCATCCATAGTGGACACTGAACTGGTGGGATGGCCAGGGTAGCACCCCAAATTATACCCCAAGTTTGCAGGACGTGATCTGAGCGTAACTAACACGTAATGCGAACGCCACAACGGCGTGGTCTGAGCGTGTTGGGCGTAGTAAAATCGTAGTACGAACGGGTCGAGCTTGCTAGAGACGCACCATAGTCATAGCGAGAGCGTGGTCAGGTCGCAGAGAAATCTCCATGGACATAGTAACAGCGTGATGAAAACGTATTGACATCGTGCTGAGAACGGGGCGACAATTTTCACGCACCCGACATGCTTGCGATACGACCATTAAGTTCGTACTGCGCTCGAGTTACGTGGGTACTACGCCTTCCACGTCTCTAATACGCCCGCACTGCGCTGTATTTCCGCCACGCGTCCGTATACGTTCATACTGCGTTCTACACGTTTCGACCACGTTCTTAGAGCGTAGTACGAGCGTAGTGAGATCGGGGCCCTGGTGTGAATGGGGTATAAACGCAATTTTGAGTATAAAGTGGCAAGCAACATTAAAAGTGACCCCAAGAGTTTTTGGAAATATGTGAGAGGGAGGACATCTACCAAGGACAGTATCGGGCCACTAACTGACGATTCTGGTACTGTGATAACAGATAACAAACACATGGCAATGAAATTAAATGACTATTTTGTATCTGTGTTTACTGTCGAGAATACGTTGAACATCCCTGTGCCCATACGAAAGACCCCACAAGGAGAGAATACTGTGCTAGACCATGTCATCATCAGTCAGGAAGCTGTAAAGACCAAGTGTTTAAATCTAAAGCCTGACAAAGCACCTGGAGGGGACAAGATTCCACCTAGAGTTTTAAAGGAGGCTGCAGATACTATATGTGAACCGTTGCATATGATTTTCCAACACAGCCTGGTCAACAGCTACATCCCGGAGGATTGGAAAGACGCCAACGTTACGCCCATCTTTAAGAAAGGTCCCAGAGATCGACCGTGCAACTACAGACCAGTTAGCCTGACGTCCGTGGCTTGCAAGATCATGGAAGCATGTTTACGGGACCATATTGTGAGCCATATTGAACAACATCAGCTCATGAACAACACATAACATGGATTCCGCTCAGGGCGGTCGTGTCTGACTAATGTTCTGGAATTTCTGGAAAGTGTCACCAAGCACGTAGACGAAGGAAATCCTGTTGATGTCATATATTTGGACTTTCAAAAGGCCTTCGATAAGGTACCACACAAGAGACTGATTCGGAAACTAAGGGCGTTTGGAATAGAAGGAACCGTAGTCAGTTGGATTGAGGAGTGGCTAAGGGAACGAAGGCAGAGAGTAGTTGTGAATGGTCAACAATCGGACTGGAGACCAGTGACGTGGTGTGCCTCAAGGGTCTGTGCTTAGCCCTGTCCTTTTCTTAGTGTACATTGACGATATTGACGATACAGTGACGAGTAGTCTCTCCAAGTTTGCGGATGACACCAAGCTATTTGGAAGTGTCAGTGCTAAGTCCACAAGCTACAAGGCGATCTGAACAAGATGTTTAAGTGGTCAGAGGACTGGCAGATGCTGTTCAACTTGGACAAGTGCAAATGCATTCACATGGGTCATGGAAACCCCGAGATCACATATCATATGAACAATGTGCCATTAGCCAATGTGACTGAGGAGAAGGACTTAGGGGTTATAGTTAATGCCTCACTAAAACCATCTAGACAGTGTGCAGAAGCAGCAAAAAAGGCAAACAAGGTGCTAGGAGTCATCAGAAGGTGTTTTACCGACAGGTCGAGGCTCACCATCGTTCCCTTATACATGTCCTTGGTCTGCCCACACCTTGAATATGCTATACAAGCTTGGAGACCATATTTGATAAAGGACATAGAGCTCTTTGAAAAAGTTCAGAGACGAGCGACTAAACTAGTGGAAGGGCTGGGTTGCTTGTCATACCAGCAAAGGCTTCTAAGGGTTAATCTTACTACTCTAGAGACGCGTAGAGAGAGAGCTGATCTTATCGAGACTTACAAGATTATGACAGGCTTGGAGAATATTGATCATAGGACATTTTTTCCACCCGCAATCCTGTCCACCACCAGAGGTCACAGCATGAAACTGTACAAAGAGCGCAGTCGTTTTGAACTATGGGAATTTTTTTTCTCTCGGAGAGTGATTGACAGCTGGAACAGCCTACCCCAACATGTTATTGCGGCAAAGGACGTGCTCTCATTTAAAATCGAATTAGGCCGGTATTGGACAGTTCAGGGTTTTATATAAGCAAAAGCTGCCTAACCCTTGATAGCCATGCAAACACTTGATGTGTGGCTGTACAGTAAATACATTCGGCAATGATATTCTCTGCTTTCAGTTCATTTTTCAGCTTTGCGCGCATGTGGCGACATCTGTCGTAATTAAAAGGATTAGTTTATTGAGTTATGATAATGACGATAGCAGGAGTGAATAATAATAGACCTATTATATTCACTCCCGACAATAGATATCAACTATATATACCTTGTATACATCGATATTGATATATATATGCTAATTATTATCATAAATACAAAATGTAACTTTTGGACAACACTATTCGAAAGTTGTGGTATTTTAGACTTTATTCTAGACATTCACGCACGCATATAATGCATTAGCTAATATTTTTAGGCACATATTAACGCACTTACATATTTCTGCATATGGCACAGACTACATAAACAAACTATAATGCCCACAGTCTACAATAACAACCATGCACAGCGTTCATAACAAGTGCCGCATAGCGACAGCGCTCATCTAACGTCTACTGCGGTGGCTCTGTGGTGGAGTGGAGGGATTCTATAAATCCCTGTAGTCCCAAATGTGTTCACATACACGCCGAACAGTGGAATGCACAGGGATGGTATCAGGAACCATTCTCAAAAGAATGTTCGTTGGATCGCTTATGAAAGTTGCCACGAGATGCGGCGTACGTTTAAGTGTCTCAGATTAAAGATGAAGCTACCATACATTCGTAAGTAGCAACAACTATTTGCAAGACAGAATAGGTAAGCACTCATCCATTTACCTACGCAAAGCCAACAGGCTGCAAATTGCAATAGAGAGCTGCACCTGCAACCAATTAACGCAGCAAAAACTGGCAGCACCAGGCCATACGTTACATGTAACATACTGACAGACAGAATGACATAGAAATTATACGATTTAAGGAACATACACCTTCTTTAACCAAATTTAGCTTGAAAATTTCACTGTCACATTGTAGCCTCATACATCCAGGCGAATACATTCTACTAGCAACCCGGCAGTCAAATTCTTTCTAACAGACAGTCAACAAAATCCAAGTTTAACCCTCCTCTTGACGGTCAAAAGGTATCCGACACTTACTCTTCGCATGTCAGCAGAAGGGACATTTCATGGTCCTTTCAATAAAGCCATAAAATGCTAGGTCGCCGCTGAACAAAAAAGTTTTTCAATCGCTCCGTCAGACCAGTCCTCAGAAAATCCTAAATCTGCCCTGTGCCCACTGACTTCTGACCTGCTGTAACCTCCCAATTTCGGCACAGTGATGGCTTTTCCTACCATGATGCTATACACCGACTATCACGAGCCTAGGCCGAGCCGTTTAGATTTGTGCCGCATTCTGCATTTCCCCTCCTATACCTTAATTAAGGAGTGAATGTTCCCCTTCTTTACACCTCTTGACCTTGACCTTTGACCCCCAGCTTCGACATCCAACTCGTTTTCGGATTACCCCACACCGAATATCGTGACCGTACGTCGAGCGCGTTAAGATTTGTCCCAACTGTTGACGCCCGACGGACGCACGGACGGACGCACGGACGGACGCACGGACGATCAAGCGATTCTACAAGCTGCATCTGACTATGTCAGATGAGCTAAAAATGATGATTATGTTTATGTGTGTGGCTTACAGAACTATTTTCTGTTAAATTGAGCTTAATTGTTTACTGTTCAAACAAAACCGACAATCATATTTAAAAATGACTGTGTGTAATAGATTACTTTTTGTGCCTCAAATAAAGAACAACTAAATTCCTATCTCTTCTGCCCTGTGCTTTATTCCATGTAAACTGTTTCCGAAATATTCAGCTTTTGGCTATGTATATGCACTGCAGGCCTCAGCAAATAAAAACTGGATATAAAAGATTCTAGATCTATCTTGGTTCATTTTTACTCAACCGTGTTGATCCAAAACTTACTGCTGACATTTCGCCTCCTATCAGGACGCTTTCTCAAAGCTGACTGAAGTTATCAGTTTTGACCAACAGATGGTGTAGTGGTAAACAGCTTGGTCCACACTGACTGAGTTTGTATCCCCCTCGTAAACAGCGTTGATCGTTCGGGTCTTGCAGATCCAGATGGCCTCCTTAATCCAGATGAACGGGATACTAGAGAAGAACTTGCGCGCGAAAGGAGGTGTTTATCCGAAGTGCTGCGCGATCTTGCGCGCAGTTCGCCGGCGCAGCGCACGCGACCGGCGAGAAATTCCTACGACAGTATGCAGCGCTGGCAGCTATGGATCCGTGCGCGAAATGCATAGGCCGCGCACGAATCCATAGCTGCCAGCGAACAGTCCGCAATTTTAGTGGGGGACACAGAGGGCAGACATTGGAACGTGAACAGTGTTCACTTGTTAATAAAAACTGTAACCGAGTAATGTGTTCGTAACCAAGCTGTGTCACGCAAAATCACAGAAAGACTGTAGAAATTCTGACATTCGCGAACCTTGCCCAGTAACGAAATGCTGTCAGAATGAGAAACACCTACCGACGCTCTTCGTGACCCATTGTTTTGCCGCGCCCGAACGCTGTAACGTTTTTTGCCAACGTATCCATCGCGAGCTCGTACAGGAGTTGCAAAGCAGTTGCGCCGGCCTGCCCGCCGCCTATAGCCCATAGACTGGCACTCGCTCCCACTCTCGGCTTAAGCTTAGTCACTCGATGGCTAATCGAGTGGAGAGCGAGTCCCAGTCTATAGTAGCCTTGCACCCTCGCACACTCTCTCGAAAGAGAGTAGTCCGCCTTATACTAGAAACATTAATAGATTTGTGTAAATAGATTCGTAATTAGTAGCATTATATTTTATTGAAACGCTTCAAGTGCGCTGTGTCTAGTATAGGGGTATTCTAACGCCAGCGCAAGAGCGTTTCTTGGAGCTAGTAGTAGTAGTAGTACTAGTACTAGTAGTACTAGTACTAGTAATTAGTAATACTATTACTATTAGCTCCTGCCGTCCTGGTAGTAACTATACTATAGTACTAGTAGTGCTGGTAACTTAGTAGTACTACTACCAGGAGTAAGATAATATAGAGGAGTATGACTGTCCAAAACATGTGAAATTCAACATTGCTGCCTAATTTTACCGATGATATATTACGTGCGAACTCGATAAAAATTACATCTAAATGAGCGTTGGACATCCGTCTCTAACTAAAACTTTACTTTGTTTAAATACCCTTGCTTTACGGAGATATAGCTTTGAAACGTCACACATGGTTCATAGTGTTAACTAAGCTGGCGGCTCAGATTGCCCAGACTTCCGAATAGCTTGCCGAACAGTGGCTAGCCTGTGAGGAATGGTCTTGTCTGTTGACAAGAATGCCACCTGTTGGCGGCAGGCATAGAAATAGATAGATAACCTATCTATCCTAGGTACCTATCTAACCTATCTAACAACTATCTAACCTAGGTTATCTATCTATTTCTATGGCGGCAGGAGTAAGATAATATATGACATTATATAATATAAGATAATATAGTATATGTGTGTATATATATAGTGTGTATATATGTGTGTATATATATACGTGTATATATTATATATATAGGATAATATATATAGTGTGTATGATATAATATAGAATATAATATAGAGTGTATATTATCTTTACTCCTGCGCCAACAGGTGGCATTCTTGTCAACAGACAAGACCATTCCTCACAGGCTAGCCACTGTTCGGAAGCTAGTTCAGAAGTCTGGGCAATCTGAGCCGCGCAAGCTTAGTTAAACACTATGAACCATGTGTGACGTTCAAAGCTTATATCTCCGTAAAGGCAAGAGGTATTTAAACAAAGTAAAAGTTTTAGTTAGAGACGGATGTCCCAACGCTCATTAGATGTAATTTTTATCGAGTTGGCACGTTATATAATCATCGGTAAAATTAGGCAAGCAAATGTTGAATTTCACATGTTTTGGACAGTCATACTCCTCTATATTATCTTACTCCTGCTACTACTAGTAGTAGTACTTAATTACTAGTAATTATTGTAACATGTACTTGTAGTAATAGAAGTATTCGTAGGTGTGGAATGTACCAAAGTCTAAGTTATACTTACAAGCCGGCCGAGCAACACGCGAACTGTAACAACAACATCCAAATCAACGGGCTTAGCCATGAACGGGAAGGGAACCAAGATGGCTACGATAATTAAAACCCACCACTATTCCAGCTAGACTCTACGCAGGCCAAGTATCTTTGCTACACTAAAGTTATAGTTAGTGGAGCGTGTCAAACTCTCCACCGCGGGGCAGTCTAAGCCTATTCGCCGTTACTTCTGTCGAAAATTCTCTGGAAAATCCTCAGAAGAGAAAGCACCTCGTCGCGCCATCTAATGGGATCTGGCGATTGTACGAGAATAACTTCAGGGCGTGAAATTAAATAAATTAGAAATCGCTTTTCTACACGAAAACGTAACGCGCCAACCAGCAAGTTAGCAATTACGAGCATTTGCATTTATTCTCGCCCTACGTGCATAGTCGAAAGGCTTCTGCAAGCGCCACAACTCCTCAATTGACCGATTACAGGCCGATCTGACAGAACCGTGAAATTGTTCTAAATACAGAGCAGCGAATTCGATCAAAAGGCACCGCGAGGCGGCGCTGTTCGCGCTTCGCGCGGATATCTGGGCTGCAGATCGTCCAGCGCCTGATTTTGATTGGCTCACAATACAGACTCAGTCACGTGTGGACCAAGCTGTTGACCACTACACCATCTGGTGGTCAAAACTGATAACTTCAGTCAGCTTTGAGAGCCTCCTGATAAGTGGGAAAACGTCAGCAGTACATTTTGAATCAACACGGTTGAGTAAAAATTAATCAAGATAGATCTATTATCTACCAACCGAATGAACTTAATTATTTAATGGGATAAAAGATTCTGTTAATGAAACTTATAAAAGCAGTGCACAACATTGTAACATTACAGGTTGTTTAAATCTCCAATAACTAAATATCCTTGCTCTAATCACTGCTAACTATTCTTTCTGTGTCTTTCAAGTTCTTCTTTTGCCCAAGATTTGTCACCAGGATTGACTTCGTACTCTTCATATTTTGGAAATGGTCCTGGAGAAAAAGTGTATAAATTTATACAGATCATGACAAAGAATTATACAGTGATCAAGGACTGTTAGGTTCAACTGTCAAAGGAATTTCATCCTCCATGGAACTGATTTGCAATAAATCAAGACCTTTCAGAGTTGCAACTAGAATTCGAATTTGAATGGCATTGATCAGTTCCAGTAAACATGCAGTGTGTATGAAATGTGTGCATTCCTGCAATCAACTATTGCCATGTACCTTCCATAGTTTTTGGTTCTATGGTTTCTGGTTTACATAAGCGCCCGCAGCAGATAGTGTTAATGATTTGCTGACTGAACCAGCCGGCAATAGCACCCCCACTCTCGCCTTCCAAGTAATTATAATTCCTTACATCAACTGACATTTGCCATACTCAAATTTTCTGTATCAATTGAGTTGTCACTGTGTTATATCATTAAATTTACTTGTATTTATAATTGGGCTTGTTTTTTTTTCAACTACAATATTTTCTACAAGAGTGCATGCCCAATTATATAATGATGTGAATGGGAAAATATGATTTGTTGATATTTTGCAATACTGGCGTTTTCACCGAAACACATTACTTTCATAACCCTGCAGGATTGCTGTCACCATGCACTACTATAGTATATACATAATGTGCAACTGTAGTTCATACTCACGACTGAGTTCTTCTTCTTTTTCTCCCTTTATCACACCCTTCTCAATCATGTTTTTCCTTTCCTGAAAATTAGATGAAATAAAGATTACTATGATTAGAGCATCCAACTTTACAAATTTTTCTACTCTTTCTACATATTTCACAATAGTTAAAATTTCAAAACAGGACAAAGGCAAATTGTTTAAAATGCTAATCATTCAAATAAACAATTATTTCTCTTGTTAGTTGGGCAGGATTAAACAGGGTGACAAATAAATCTTATGGCTGGATGTAGTCAGATATAGTGATGGGAATCGGTTGGAATTTCATCATCGATCATCAGTTGCACCCAACCGATCGATGATCGAAGATTATCGGTTGAATGTTATTGATTGCTGCCACCAGATATTGAAATATAGCATATATCATATAATACACTATTTTTTATAATAAAATATTCTAAAAGCTGTAACAGTATTATGCTTGAATATGTTTGGTGTAGGTTAGATTTACTTGCAATCTATGAGCCGTTTTAAGGTACAATTTTAGTTCAGTGCATATAACATTACAGTAAATACATGGAAAATCGTAATGAAATTCACACGTTTATTTTTTGTGCTGGCATGCTCATTGTGTGTCATTCCTGATTGCAGCATTTTCCTCAATTCCAGGAAAGAGTTTTGCTGTCGCTCTCTCATCCCAGCGATGCCAACCCCCTAAATATTCAGTAATGAACATGTCCCACGCGACTTATACCCCGTACGGACTGAAAATTTGATACCACATCAAAAAGTAGTCCAGGCCAGTGTTTTTGCAGTGTGTACACGCTATCCCGCTCTAAATACACACTGGCCCACACCAATTTGGCCTCACAAATGAAGGAGGGCCAAGTTATCCCGCTCTAAGCTGTGTCTGTACGCAATCCGGTGCCTAGCACGTGCAAAGTTTCACAATGCGCATGCGCATAGCCTTATTTACGTCACATAAAAGTGCAGTAGCTGTCTGCGGGGTGACGTAGCAAGCTGAACTGATCATGCACAGTCAACCCATGCTATTTTGATGTGTGATCAAATTTTGTGTCAGTACGCTACGATTTGGTGCGCGCTAGGCGCATGACAAGCCCGTACCAGTTTGATGTGGGATCAAATTTTTGCAGTCTGTACGCGGTATTAAACAATCGTGCACTCCCCCCTGTACATCAATCAATGCCGTCCCCGCCAGGCACATACACAGCCACACTGTGTGTGCTGGCATTCTATTGATAAATCTGTAATGGTAAAAGTTGGTGACACTGGTGTCGCCGGCTGGTAATTTCGGCGACCTTTGAAAATATAACGTGACAATGTTGTGCGATAGCGCCATGGCTCAAAGGATGTTTGGAATGTTTGACATTTGAGTCAATAAACTTCTGGGCAAACACAGTGAGTACAGCACAATTTTTTTTACAAAATCGATTCTTTATTTTCATAATTGAGCGCTTAGTCGGTTGCTGCAAACGACTGACTTTCGATTATAATCGATCATCGAGACATCACTCGTCAGATATAACATCTAATCAGGAGTGCATAAAAACAGTTTGTTTTAATTCATTGTTTTAATTCACTTCTGATCTAAAATATATGCATTTGGTTATGTAGTAGTTTTAAATGTTCAACCTCTGTGGATAACTCGAGATCGAGATAGGTCCATTAATGTACTTTACCTCTCGTGCTTTCTGCTCCAGGACACTAGCTCTCTGTGTTATTGACTGCTGGATTGCATCACTGTATGTCAACTCCTGAAAAACAAGAAAAAATTAGCTAATTTTCATTATTACACATTTGCCTAGAAATAGTTTATTCATATCAGGGTACATTCTTATGGACTATAAATTTATTGGGTTGAAAGCCGAGTAGTGAAGGTTTTGTTAATAACAAGATCACTTTTCCTGTCCTAGCCATAACATTATAAGTCGTATGCCGTTGGAGAAATTATATATATAACTTGGTTAAATGCTAAAAAAAGACTTTACCCTAACACTTTACCTCATCGGAAGGGGGCTCTCTCCTACCCCTGAGCCACGCTGAAACAACCCCAAATAAAATCAATCCAAGAACAAGTGAGAAAATGTACACATGCAATTTATTTATATATATATATACAAGAGCGTATAAAGAAGGAGTGTACAACGGTGAAATGCTGAAACCATGTTGCAGTATTAGTCGAATTAATAAACTTTCCCCGTTTTATTTTGACGATTCTTTGATCAGCTGTCCTGCCTTGTTAATATAAAACAAACCGCATGTGCCTACGATGCCCCTACGCTGAGATAATGAGCGATGAAAATCGGGTATTTTCGCCTAAAACCGACTCGAGATACCTGCTGACTGCGACTGTCTCTCGCCTTGAGATAACTTCGGGAAACCTCGCGTGCTTCCGTTAATGATTGACAAATGGAATGAATGACGCAGGGGAAAAAATACACGGGGGCAGCGGGCGATTTCGCCGCCGAAATGCCAAAAAGAGCCCCGAAAACATGATATCGGGGGCAACCCAAAAGAAAAAGTCGCCCTGGAAATCGATTGTCCAGGTCGGTCCCGCGCCTTGCCGCTCTCGCTCGGCGTTGCTGCGCTGCGATGCCTAGGCCTCTGCCACTAGCGGCAGCCGGTTCCACGGCGCGGTAGAATTCATGGTACGGTGTGACTGTCAAGTGTTTACCATTTAAGCATGCATGTGTGTACTGTACTGTATTGCATTCAATCAAGCGCGCGCCGCCGCCCGTGCGTATATACGTGTGTGCCTGTGCGCGTGCTTGCGTGTGTGCCTGCGCGCGTGCGTGCGTGCATGCCTGTGTGTACCGGTGTGCGTGCGTGCGTGCGTGCGTGCCTGTGTGTGCCGGTGTGCTTGCGTGTGTGCCTGCGCGCGTGCTTGCGCGTGTGCCTGCGCGCGCTGTGTGTGTGTGTGTGTGTGTGTGTGTGTGTGTGTGTGTGTGTGTGTGTGTGGTGTGTCTGTGTGTGTGTGTGTGTGTGTGTGTGTGTGTGTGTAGTGTGTGTGTGTCGTAGTGT
>NW_014578311.1:65734-67129 GCF_000485595.1 Priapulus caudatus
TCTGTAAATCATAATTATGTTACACTACTACTACTACTACTACTACTACTACTACTACTACTACTACTACTACTACTACTACTACTACTACTACTACTGCTGCTGCTGCTGCTGCTGCTGCTGCTGCTACTACTGCTGCTGCTGCTGTTGCCGTCGCCGCAGCTGCTGCCGCCGCTGTCGATGCTTTATGTCGAGTCGGTTAGTTCATTAGCAGTTTTTTGCCGCCGTTGTTGACAGCGCGCCTAATCGCATTGGAAGCGTAGAAAGGCGCGACGCGTCGGTGTGTCGCTATTTAATTATCAGCCGTTTTATTTGCTCCGTAGATTTAAGCGCTAGTTTTAGTTCGGCTGACGCAGAGACGGATTTTATTTGGATAAAATCTCTCTTTTTCTTTTTCGCGCGCTCTCTCTTTCTCGCTCTCTCTCTCTCTTTCTCTGCGAGTGTATGTGTGTGTGTGTGTGTGTGTGTGTGTGTGTGTGTGTGTGTGTGTGTGTGTGTGTGTGTGTGTGTGTCTGACATGTGTGTGTGTCCGCGCGCCCGCGAGTGTGTATTAGCTACTGTGCTTGTGTGTATATTTGAGGAAACAGCCCTGGAAAGTGGAAAAAGAGCACTGGAAAAATTTATTTTTTCACTGGAATGACGTTTGTTATTGATTGCCATAGTGATGACCCCCACCTGTGCCCACCTCACGCTGGATGTAGTAAACTCTGTTAGTACTGATGTAATGAGTCAATGCTACCATGGCGCTACACAGCAGCGACCAGAAGTAACACACTGGACACAAAGTGAGAGAGGGTCGCAGCAAACAGGGACCTCGAGTCGGTTTTCGGCAAAAATACCAGATTTTCATCGCTCATTATCTCAGCGTAGGGGCATCGTAGGGACAAGCGGTTTGTTCTATATTAGCAAGGTAGGACAGCTGATCAATAATACCGCAAAGAATTGTCAAAATAAAACGGGCAAAGTTTCTTAATTCGACTAATACTGCAACATGGTTTCAGCATTTTACTGTTGTACGCTCTCCTTCTTAATACGCTCTTGATATATATATACTTTCAAGAGCTAATAATACCTAGAGTGTACAACGGAAAAACGGGAAAATAGTGCTATTTCACGACAACATTATTCTACTTTGCCTGCGAGTTTATAATAATTTCATGGTATCAAGAGCGGATAATACCTAGAGTGTACAACGGAAAAACGGGAAAATAGTGCTATTTCACGACAACATTATTCTACTTTGCCTGCGAGTCTATAATAATTTCATAGTATTGCATTAAGCAGAATTCTTTGCTCTCTAAAACAAGACCAACTGCTTGTCAATACGATACTCCTAGGCGGAGATATCGGCTCCTAAACCTCCCCTCCCACATGTCTCACGGCGAAATCCAACTC
>NW_014578311.1:67139-76063 GCF_000485595.1 Priapulus caudatus
GAGTTGGATTTCGCCGTGAGACATGTGGGAGGGGAGGTTTAGGAGCCGATATCTCCGCCTAGGAGTATCGTATTGACAAGCAGTTGGTCTTGTTTTAGAGAGCAAAGAATTCTGCTTAATGCAATACCATAAAATTATTCTAGACTCGCAGGCAAAGTAGAATAATCATGTCGTGAAATAGCACTATTTTCCCGTTTTTCCGTTGTACACTCTAGGTATTATTAGCTCTTGATACTTTGAATCTGCTTTCATGCTAAGAATTGTTTTACCTCCTAATTCTTTACTCTCTCAATAAAACAAATGTATACGAAATCATTATGAATGTTTTTCCTAGCAAACTTGCATGACTTATAGGGTGACCATTACAAAATGCACCACCTTATACTGAACTGCATCTAAATGCATTTTTGAGTTGGGATTTCCTCTAATGTGATATGGACCTTGTGACGGTGCTTACTTTTAATCATTTGAACACACTGAATAATGAAGACGTGTGTACTCGTGAAACAGTCTGATATATTATTCAATCGTGGAAGATTCACATTGCCATGAACACGCTGCCATTTGCATTGATTACAAAAACATAAGCGCCCCTAGCGGGCGATACCGAAAAGAAAATGCGTACTCCGGTGGAATGCCGCAACATCCCGGGGGATATCATTCGACAGGGATGTCGAAAGCGCAGACTATAGTATCTCAATCCACGTGACAACTTAGTAACTTTCACAAAACGCAATAACATTCTCACAACTTAGATTAGAACGCGAGTAACGAGTATGCGCGATTGTCGAACAATGAGTGAGCGCGATTGTCCTGATTGTCCAAAGACAAAGTTCAAACAGTCCTCTGAGCCAAATTACTCGAGCTAAATGATAATCTTTTACGAATAATGAATCACCGGTAGTCCTTTCCGAACAACGAATGTTTAGTCCTTATGTACGCGATGATCACAAGTCCCGCTGTACAAGCGCAAACGAAACGACAGTCCTTAACACAAGTAAGTGTCCTTGTTCCAAAACGTAAATTAACAACAGTCCATAAGAAACACTAAAAGTCCATAACATGAACCAACACAACATACACAGTCCTGAGGTGAATGATACTCAATACACACACAAAACAGTCCAATAGTCTATTGGCACTCTTGCCATTCAAATCCTAAACGTCGAGTCTCTCGGACTTCTTCATCAAGAGGATGAGTTTCGTTACTGGTCGTTTGAAGACGGTTCCATCAGCGTATTTCACGTCAATAACTCGAACAAAATCGTTGTCACCGACGTAGACTTGGACGATCACGGCACTTTTCCAATGTCCACGTTTTACTTTGTCATCGACGACTAGAACGATGTCTCCTTCGGTCAGGTTGTCTTCAGCTTTACTCCATTTTTGGCGTGGAGATAGCTTATGGATGCTCGTCATCCAACGTCGCCAGAAACCATCGACCATCGTATTGCATAGTTCACGACGTTTCTGGGTGTTTCCCACATACTCCTCGCAAGGTACTTGTGGGCTCGGGAGACTACCCCTCCCAATCAGGAAGTGATTGGGGGTGATAGGCGGCTCGTCTAACGGTGATGAAGACACTGTGGAGATAGGTCGGCTGTTCAGGAGTCCAGAGATCTGGGAGAAGACAGTCTCCCATTCTACAAACGTGAGCTTCTCTGCCTTAACCATGTGTCCCATCGACTTCTTCACTTCCTGCACCATCCTTTCCTGGTAATCTAATACCGTTGTACTGAATGCAGGCTTAAAGGGCATCACTCGGAAGACTGGTAGGTCAGCCATTCGTTGATGTAGCGGCTTCCCACGGTATCGTCTGCAGATCGTACATTCGTGAACAACCCGTCTACACAGGTAAATGTCACCAACTATCCAGTAGGACTTTCTAACTTCCACGGCCGTTCTCAGATGCCCTCCATGTAGTGCGTGTCAGTGTCTCTCCTGTACTATGAGTAGACCAATACCGCTCTTCTTTGGAAGAAGGTATGGGTGTCGAATGTCGTAGAAAAGCGGTGCATTGTGGAGGCGACCTCCGACTCTGTAGACCCCTTGCTCGTCCAGGAACGGTTGTAGTTTCATGATGTGGTTATCGCTAAAATCGATCTCCTTTTGGGCGTGGCGAATCCAGTAGATCTTTGCTTCCTTGATCCTTTTACGAGACAGCCATTGCGAAATCTTGGTGGGGAGCTCCTTCATCCACTGGCTCTTGGGCAATCTTTCAGCGACAGTATACGTGCAGTCACCATAACTAGACGAGACCAGCTGGAGAACTTCTTTGGGTCAACAACGGGTTCAGCCTTGGACAGCTGTAGCGTAAGAACCTTGGCATTCCGGACGTGAAACTTCTTCAGCTCGGTATCTTCCCTGTCTACTGGAACATTCTTGGGAGTCTCGGGCCAATAAGCTGGTGGTTTTTTCAGGAATGTCGGTCCATCAATAACTTTCTGCATTTCAGTGGCGTTAACTCCGCGTGAGACGAGATCTATGGTATTCTGGTCAGTGGGCACGTATGAGATATCATCGTTGGGGTCGAAGTCTGCAGTTATCTCACCAACACGGCAGGCAACGTATGAGCGAAAGGATTTCGATTGTCCCCTTAGCCAGCTGATAGCCGTCATGCTGTCTGTCCATATCCTCCTATAGGCAATCTCCAGTCGTAGTGCATTCTCCACTGTGGTCATCAATCGAGATAAGAGTAGAATGGCTTGGAGCTCCTTACGAGGTATGCTTAGCTGTTTCAATGGAGTTAGTCGTGCTCGAGCGCAGAGAAACGTCAGTTCTGCATCGTCGTCTTCTGCTTCGGACCATCTCAGCCATATTCCCATTCCCATCCCCATGGCGTCATCAGAGGCGTCACTGGCTCCATGGAGTGAAACACTGGGCATTGGTGATTTACCGCGAAACTTCTCTGGGATTAGGCAACGTTCTATCTTGGTAGTGTTAACGTCCTTTAGGTCTTCCTTCACAGCTTCCAACATAATGTGGATATCACTGTCTGAGTGAATAGGAGTGTCCCAATCGATGTTATCAAATGTCCAAAGTTTCTGAAGCAGTATCTTTGGTCGCACGAGGATCCCGGATAACATTCCAAAGATGTCGTAGTACGAAGCAGTTTTCTTCAGAATATTCCGTTTTGTTGGCATAAAGTCATCGAACGTAACTTCTTTGGCTTGCAACGTGTCGTCCGTCAAATTCCACTTCGTTCCCAGTACTGTCGTGTTACCATCAGCAGGGTAGTACTCTTTGTCACAGATTTCTCCCTTGTTCGAAAGCCACTTTCGGATTCTGAACCCTCCACTCCCTAGAGTAGCGGTAAGATTCTCCTGCAGTCGTCTTGTCTTCTCCACGGTCCGCTCAGAGTCAGTCAAATCGTCAACGTAGAACTGGTCCGCAATGACACGTTGGACATCAGGATCATTGGGTGCGTTTTCCTTAGCGACGTGGCGAAGAGCAATGATAGCTGCAGCTGGAGATGGCTTATCCCCAAAGGTAACTGTGGTTAACTCGTAAACTTGGATCGGATCCACTGGTCGTTCACGGAATACGTATCGGTAAAACCTAACGTCATCTGGGTGGCCTTTCACGGCTTGGAACATCTTGCTAATGTCGGCGATCACCCCAACTTCATATTCTCTAAAACGTAGTGCAACCTCGAATAGATTTGAGTTCATGCTGTTTCCTTTAGCGAGGTAGTCGTTGATAATTGGGTGCGTTTTCCTTAGCGACGTGGCGAAGAGCAATGATAGCTGCAGCTGGAGATGGCTTATCCCCGAAGGTAACTGTGGTTAACTCGTAAACTCGGATCGGATCCTCTGGTCGTTCACGGAATATGTATCGGTGAAACCTAGCGTCATCTGGGTGGACTTTCACGGCTTGGAACATCTTGCTAATGTCGGCGATCACCCCAACTTCATATTCTCTAAAACGTAGTGCAACCTCGAATAGATTTGAGTTCATGTTGTTTCCTTTAGCGAGGTAGTCGTTGAGTGAGTGTCCTTGGTAGGTTGCCTTTCCATCATACACAACACGAACTGGTGTAGTCTGTGAGTCTTTAAGTACTCCGAAGTGTGGAAGAAACCACATTTTGCGACTAGCTTTGGCGTCGTTGGCCATTTCATCTGCCGATACAACCCGTGCTACGCCGCGTTTGACTTGGTCCTCCATCTGCTTGCAATAGACTTCCCATTGACGTGGTTTGTTCTTGAACTGTTTCTCCAAGTTTAAGAAACGTTTCACAGCATAATCGTGATTGTTCGGTAAACCCTGAGGTGATTTCCTCCACGGTAGACTGATCTGGTAGGTTCCATCCTCTAGCCTGGTTACGCTTTGCTGCATTGAGTCGTTTGCTATCTTATCTTGGTCTTCCATGGTACACTTACAACGTCTCGGCTCGATACCTACACGGTCGATTCCCAGGAAATCTTCTATCTCGCTGATGGCTGTCACCTGAGTGAAGTGTACGGTAGCGTTGCAAAGAACTTCACTCGAGCTATGACCACCTTGGACATACCATCCCAATGGACATCTGACAACAACGGGATCGTTGGCTGTGGGACCCAGGATACGTTCATCTGCTGTTAGTATGTCTCCGTTCTCGATGCCTAGCAGAATGTCGATCGTCTTGTCTGGAGCTTCAACGATACTGATATCATCAAGGTGAAGGTACTGTCGGATTTGAGCATTACCGATGATGGGGGCGTCGCCGCATGGTCTCTTCATCTCAGTAAGACGAACATCACATTGGAACGAACCATCTAAACTCGCTAGCGTACAATCTACCACACGAAGCTTGCAGGCGAGGGTGTCACCTCCAACTGTGGTGAGACTGAAGTCTTGCATCTGACCGCAGTGAGACTTTGGAACGATTCCTTCACGTAAAAGCGATATCTGGCTGCCTGTGTCGAGTAGAATTCGTACCATCGTCTTCTTCGTACCATAACGTATGTAGCCCATGACGGTCGGCAGTGCACATGTGATTCGGTCGTTACCTCGCATGTTGCTTCCTACTGCGAGCGTGGGGTTAGAGTTCCTTTGTACTGCTGATTGGAATTCCCGCCTATTGACGTTCAGACCCTTGCTATTCCCTGCACCAGAAGAGAGGAGCTTCTTATCAAAGTGACGATACCCATCTAGGCCGTAAACATTCAAGCAGACCGAGGAGAAATGAGTGTTCATACCGCACGTGGGTATTTGACAGTTTGTGGCAAGTTGACAGTCATCGTGGTTGGGCATTTTCCTGAGATGCAATTATTATGACCACAGCAATGGCAGATATTATTAGCGTTCATGATGTCGAATTTCTTACTTTGCGGGAGCGTACAGAATTTATGACAGCCTTTCAAGAAGTGATTCGAGGTCTGAGGATGCAGTGGGCATTTCGGCGGTAGGTGATAGGTGCTTTTCCTCTGCGTACCAGTCCTTCTTCTCACCAGCGTCTTTGCCCTCTCTGGGGGACATCGTAGAATGACTGGTCGATTTGCGATTCTTGTTCGGTGTACTTGCAGGTTGGGACTGTTGGTGCTCAGCAGGATTCTTGGCTTTCTGCAGAAGCACTAACAGAGAATGTAACCATCTAACGAGACCGGGTATGGACTCTGTTGCCTTGTCATCAGCGACACTCTGGAGGTATTGGATGCGATGCTGCTCCAGTAGCTTACGACGAACTTGCGTCAATAACATCCTGCCATTCAGATCCTTTTTCAAGCCAACGGTTTCGACTTGGGTAGCGAAGGTCTGGAGTGATTCCACAAAGTTGTCCATGGCCTTGATGTCCACTTTGCCCTTGGAGTCGTAAGAATTCATCTTTTCTAGGTCATTAAGCAGCACGTCTATGAGTCGGTCGTCATCACAATATGTTTCATCCAAGATTTCCCACGCTCTTTGGGTATCAATGCAAGACTTTATCTTGTTTCTTTCGATTTTCCTCTCCATCGATTCAACAAGCTGGTAAAAGAGTTCAGTTTCCTCTAGGTGCCTGGAAAAATTTGTGAAAAGCTCCTTGAAATGTCTGTAATCACGCAGGTCGCCAGAGAAGGTTGGAAATCTCAACTTCGCCATACGTGTGGTGGACTTATCTTCCCAAGGACGAGAAGAAGGGGGTCTAGTCCTTGGTAGGTTCCGGTGGACTAAGCTTCGCCTGTTCGTATTTTCCGAGAAGTTCGTGTATCGTTGGCCATGCGCTGTCCAACACCTCGTTGATGTAGGCCTCCTCTGCATCAGCGATTTCATCCTCTGTGATTGCACGTTCATCTTCGGTGGCATAATTCTCTGCACTTAATTCACCGCACTTCAGCCTTATAAATAGCTCATTTACCGTTTGCAGGTCGTCCAGTTGTTGTCTAATGCGTTCCGAGTGATTTTTAAACTCCGTATGTGGCATGCCAGTATAACCTAAGAGCGCAGCGCCCTCTTTGACTAGGATGGTGACCTTTCGTTTCGAAACAGCTCTTACGGCCTTAGCCTCCTTGGCAGATTCAGGCCTGCTCTCAGTCAGGGACGGTATGACCTTTTCTGCTGCCATAATTTTACACCGTTTGGTGGCGCCCTCCTTCGGTGGTAAGATAAACTGTCCATAGGATGACCATTCAACAATTCACAACAAAGACAGTCCTCTAACATACGTCGGTGCGTGGCAACCATGCAGCCGTAACGTTCTCTAAACGTAGGTGTCGTATCAACGGCGTGCAGTGTGGTTACGGGCCGAACCGGCACTAACAGTTACAGATCATCTCTTGTCGTAATTCGGCGTTGGCGTGGTACACAGCGGGATTGAATAAACTGTGACGGTGCTTACTTTTAATCATTTGAACACATTGAATAATGAAGACGTGTGTACTCGTGAAACAGTCTGATATATTATTCAATCATGGAAGATTCACATTGCCATGAACACGCCGCCATTTGCATTGTTTACAAAAACATAAGCGCCCCTAGTGGGCGATACCGAAAAGAAAATGCGTACTCCGGTGGAATGCCGCAACAGACCTGATACTCGTGCTTATCTTGGCTTTTGACCCTTGATATCTGTACACAGTGTACACTCTAACTCTAGCATATTAAAGCGATCATTGCGAGTAGTTTTGTTAGTAGCGATTAGAGTTGTTTTCAGCGTTTTTTAGTGTTTATTCTCACTCTCATGATGCCTACCGTTGTTGTTTGAGTAACAGTAATTGTTTGAAATAACAATAAAATGTCTTAGAACCGCATGCAAAGACAAAATCATGCACGATTAAAATTTTGCGTTCTCTTGTTGATTTTCGCTGTCATGTCTCGCACTTTCTCGCGGTACCGCGAGACGTCAACAAGGGTACAGTAATGCAAAAATTGCACGGAGATATTTTTGGTCAGATGTAAACACAGAGGTGCATAGTAGCGTAACACAAACAAGAGTGTAAGTTGTAACCTCATAAATATTAGTCTTCAAAAGTCCTAGGGACTATAACGAAGACGGAGAGAGAAATGGATCAAATCCTCGTTGCGTACCGCCAGCGAGAATACTTATCACACACAAATAGATGCCCCTTTGTTTTAATTATGTTCGCTTGTTTGAGACGCCATTTGTGATTTTTGAAAGTAGTGACTCGAAAAAATGTATTGCTGGTATGATGTGGTCAAATCAATTTTTCTATGCTATAACTGCATAAAATATTGGTGTTTTGAATGTTGGTGTAATCAGTGATATTTTATCTCGCAATGATCGTTTTAATAGGTTACAGGGTTTTGGAGGTAACTGCATGGCAATTCACAATGTGATAGGGACCAACAAATACGATATTCCACATCTCACCATGCCTAGATATTCAGAAAGCAACTCAGGGATAAATAGCTGGTCCATCACAAGTGGAGTGAATCTAACATATATATTCTGAATTCACAATTATGATTCTAGGACAACTACCCCCCGGACAATTAGCCCCCTAGGACAACTACCACCAAGACAACTGCCACCCGGACAACTATCCCCCTAGGATAATTACCGCCCTAGGACAATTACCACCTGGACCCTGAAATCACTTTGTATATACTCGAGTATAAATCAGCTCACGCATAAGTCGGCCCCCTAAATCAACAAAATTGCTGTCCCCATTAGGCAAATTTCTTTTGAATGCATTCCAGTTTTCCAGCATCTCTTTTTACATTCTTTACTTCCAACATCAGTACTGACTGATATTTCCTTAAAATATACACACGCACCTCGCTTGAATATTGTTTTGAGCTTACGGTGCCTCTAGAATGTTATAATGTGTAAGTTAATGCCTCGTATAATCTGAAAACTACATTAATTTTCATTAATTGCCAATTAAAACAATAATTTTTGAATATTTTCAAGGGTCATTTTGGGAGACATTGGATTCGTGAAATTTCAAATTAGAGGAAGATCTATAAGAATATTTAAAAAGAAATTTAGTATGTTTAAGAAAACTTGAAGTACGTCATTAATCCATTATAGTGACTTTTTTTCTTCAGTTAACTTTTCTGGCAGTAACTTTTTAAAAGAAAAAGTTAAAAATCGTTAAAAATAGTAAACGAGTAATGTCCTGAGACGGTTATTCATGAAGTTGGTAAAAGTCCAATGTGTAGCGTAGATGGGCCATCATTACTGTACGGGGGGTGGGGGAGTGGTAGTTGTGTGAGTAGTACTTGTGCGGATGGTCATTGCCCGGGTGTAATACATAGATTTCACATGACGTCACAGCTAAATGGTCACGTGGTACGGCGGCCATGTTTCTTGGCAAGCGTAACAACACAGCGGGCATCAACACACGTTAGACGCCCTTTGGGTTCAAGGATAGAGAACATGTAGCCCATTCAAACCTATGGCATTTTCTTAAATGTGGGGGTAGCCCCTTTAAACTCAACAGGGGTACTGGTGAGGGTGTTCTTTGTTCATTTCAACCGCTAAACATGATGTGAGTTAACAGGAA
>NW_014578311.1:77211-78989 GCF_000485595.1 Priapulus caudatus
TACATGATAGTTGATATATATACGGCTACCGACTACCACCCGGTATGTAAACAAACTTGTCATAATTAAGTTATATAGTCGTTAGTCTACCTATAACAAAGTTATACTTTCTCTTTAATTAGATAACCATAGAAATCGCAGCCCAATAACCTTAATGTCATAATGTCATATAATGAAAACAATGCTTGCGATCCACTGTGCTTGCCCAGGAACATGGCGGCGCCGGGGCGAATACCCGGATGTGTGACGTCAGTGAAACCTATGTATAGTCCTAGGGCGGTAACCGTCATAGGGGGATAGCCACCTGGGTGGTAGTTGTCCGGGGGGTAGTTGCCCTAGGGGGTAATTGTCCTAGGGGGTATTTGTCCGGGTGGTAGTTGTCCTAGGGGGGTAATTGTCCGGGTGGCAGTTGTCTTAGGGGGGTAATTGCCCGGGTGGTAGTTGTCCGGGGGGTAGTTGTCCAGGGGGTAGTTGTCCGGATATGCACAATTATCTATAACATCATGGCCCTGTGAATTCATTAACTGCTTATATATATATATATATATATTACCTTCCCACTGAGCTGGTATTGGCTGGTCAAACCAGTCCCGCTCATCACCTGGTGGTTCGTAGTATCTAGAGAGTCTGCCTGTACCTATAGAACACAAGAAGCAGTGTACACTTAGTGACTATAGAACTTACATTGAAGCACTGGAAACTTATAAAATTGATACATATTATAAATAGATACTTATAAAATTGATACATATTACCAGCTGGGTTCACCCCATGCCTTTAACACATGCACATCAGCTCCGGCATGCCTTCAAAGCAGAAGCAAATTTACGACATCCCATAAATCCACTGACATACTTTAATTGCCTAATCGACATGCTTTAATTTCTGTGTTTACAATATGACAATCACAACACAGTCATGCTGAATTTTCACAGCTTGATCAATGTATATGGCTACGCCACTATTTCACTTTCGATGAGGCTGTTGACGTCAGTTGTATGATCATTGGCATTCGAAAAACGTCTCAATTTGGCAAAATTACAGTTGGTAAAGTTTGTGTGTAGAGTGACTGACCAATAGTTAAACCTCGATTATACAAACGAGACGGGCGGGGACTATTTTGTTCGGTTAACTGATTGTTCGGATAATGGGTGGTCTAGTGGCTTATTAAACATTCACGGGACCTTGAGATCTTGTGCGGATAATCCAAAATTCGAATAAATGATGTTCGGATAACCGAGGTTTAACTGTACATTTATTTCAATATTTGAACAGCTAGGGACCTTTTTGTGTCACGTGCTACACTGAAGCCAGCCAAGTTGCAAGAGTTGATTGCCAGCTAGGCTCTCTGTTTTTTTACAAGCGTATAGCCACGGCAGGGCAAAAGGCCACACGTGGGTAAATCTTGTTCCCTACAGGACTAATAAATTTTTCTAAGGCACAATTTATTGGCCTAGACGAACTGCAGCCCGGATATCCGCGCGAAGCGCGCAAACGCCGCGCAGCGGTGACAATAAATCTTATTCGCTGCCTTATATGAAAAAACAAATTCCCCAGTGCCCTATGGGTACAGGATAAAGCCGTATAATCGGTCAATTGAGGAGTTGTGGCGAGTCGACAAGCCTTTCGACTATGCACGTAGGTCGAGAATAAATTCAAATGCTGGTAATTGCTTGTTTGCTGGTCGGCGCGTTTCCTTTTCGTCTAGAAAAGCGAGTTTGCATTTCTTCCGTTTCACGCCCTGAATTTATTCTCGTACATATGGCGCCCCATAGATG
>NW_014578311.1:78999-83204 GCF_000485595.1 Priapulus caudatus
AGTTAACATTCTTTTTTGTCGAAATCCATCGTGAAAGAGTTGTGCAATCTTCGTTGATACATGTAGTACCGGTGGCAGTGTTGTTTGTGCACAGGGCGTACGTGCAGTGTACTTCGATCACTACTTGTGTGTTGCAGATAAGCATTTAAACGGCATTTACAGCAAGTTATCTACAATAATAGGCGAAATAGAGTAGAGAAACATTAATACTTTGATAGTAGATACATTTAGTGTTTATTTACCATTATTTGTTTGAGACGGTCCAAAGCTAGGGCTCGTAATAAAATTGCAAAACCTAAACTGAACAGTCACGATACCTCAGACAATAAAATCCGTCCGCCGCCACGGGCAGCGCGGGGTCAAGAGGTTGATAAAAACCTCGCACGTACGGAGCCAGGCGCTTTTCGAGATAACATCTAGTGGAAATTCTCAGTCTAATTAACCAAAGATCCTATAGTGCCGGAGGCACAAGATAAACCACTCATGCGAAATCACGTGCAATGACGTGTAGTACGCAATGGAGTGCCACGTCCGCCATTTTAGGAAGCAAAACCCGCTCCGCGTCTATTTGATACATAGAAATAATATGGATAACCATGGTTAATATATATATATATATATATTATAATATAATGTAACAGATAATATTTTATGCCAATAGCTGTATCAAATCACTCATTCAAGTGTACAAAAATCTAACAACGATTCATAATCGGATGTTGCTATGTAGTATGTACACAGTGCAGTGGTGTAGTGTCAGACAGTGGTACAGTGCACAGGCACTTCATTAAGCATTCGATGCCACTCGACCATTCTAAATCGTCTCTTCTATTTAAATTTTTCACAGTTACTTGAAATTGTTACCATAATCCATACATCACTATATGTTTCAAAGCTCTCAATTAATCATGGTACATCGTAAGAATAACTTATTATAATAGTCTATTATACTATTCTAACTGGCAGGTTATCATATTATATTATGCGAGTCATGAAAATCGCATTGCGCGCACGACCGTCGGGTACCGAGTGATCGAAATGGTCCAATGCAATGGTGGTATTGTGATGATTCTAGCTTCATCGTCTATATTCAGCAGGTGCTATACAGATAGGCCTATGTGTATATTATAGTCATTTTCACTGCCGACTGTATTATAACTCAGTAACAGGTATGGAGGCAGCCACCTTGTAAACAAAGGCTCTCAGATATAATTACTATAAAAGTATTAGAATGGTGTATAACTATGAATTTGTCATTTTTAGTACGCCTAGAAATTTCAACATGTGATATGCTATATTTCTCGGTGCTATAAAAATAGCTTTGATAGATTTACATAAAGAAAAATAGCTACCAGATATGGGAGGTCAGAGAGTTGCGCCCTCACGTACACGCGCCGGCGAGAGAGCAACGCCAGCCGAACACGTTTGCGCCGTTTGCGTTATCACGCGTGGGACAGCTGAGCGAGGCGGCGGACAAAGTCATTGCATGAGGGGGAGTAGCATCACCGCTGATATTCGATACACCGGCTGATCTACACTAACGTACCGGCACAGGTGGGAGGAAAGCACTAGACGCTACCGGACAGGAGAGCCCGATAGAAAACGAGGAGCAGCTCAACACAACCCCGCATCATGCAGGAGGGTCTAGGGAGAGCCTCGAAGTAAACTGGGGTAGCCCAGTCAATCAACGAAGCAGACGCACTCCGAAATTCACGCGACATTCTTGGACAGGCTCAGACGAGGACGACGATGAAACTCCGCATGTAGCCGGACAAGCAATGCCTGCTTCCAGCGACATGTCACGCAAGACGAAGAAAGAAGAGTCGGATACAATTCTTCGGATTCGGATTCGGATTCGAATTTCGGATTCGGAAGAAAGAAGAGAGCGGCAGTAAGAAGATAGCGCAAGTAAGCGGGCTATAGTACTACAGCTAGTCTCTACGATACTCCTAGGCCGGGATATTGCAGCGTAACCATGTCTCCCACAGGCCTCAGTAGAATAATATATATTGCCGTAAAATTGGACTATTTCCCCCTTTTTCCATTGTGGTGTTTATTAGCTCTTGATACATATACATATATGTACATCAGTACTATGTTATAAGAGCAGAATAATTCCTTATAGTAACGATTAGAACTATTAGTCAGTCTACGCAAATATGAAAGTTCATGTTTAATTTGAACCGTTTGTTACTATCTCTACTACTCTACTAATTCTCTACGACAAGTAGGGGGCCTACAGAGTTTGTTAGTAGTTAGTACAAGTACAGTAGACAGTTATAAGTTGAGTTATCCTGTTTGTGTTAGTTTGAGATTTGTAGAATTCTATTGCTTAGTTGACTGAATATAAGCCACATAGAAGCGTGTTATGCTAGTGTTAGGATGAACATCGTATGATAAACGCTTATAGCCACAGCGTATTACAAAAGGCTTAGAATACCAGGTAGAGGAATGTAGGTTTATTTTTATAACAGTACCTGACAAAACCATGACTACTATTCCACGTTAATTATACACACAGACACTGGATTCTATATTAACCAGAGTCATTCAAACTCCGTATAAGTAAAGTTGAGTTTCTAATTTTATATTTAGCAAAGGTCAAATTGAAATCATCTTCGTTTGAAAAGGGGAGGGATTGTAGTGCTTAACCCTGAGGTTAGCTGAAACATAAACTAACCGTTCCACGAACGTAAACAGAAAGTAGAACAGAAACGTATTGCGTATACACTGTGAGGGGATTGGCATGAGCTTGTGAATAGAGCAGCATGGTGGTTGGAACCGATTTTATTGTGTGAGGTAGTGTTGTCAATCGGTTGTAATTTCGTAATCGATCATCGGTTGGACCCAAGTAACCGATGATCGATTACAATCGGTTACTCGGGGTTTTGAATGCCTGCGTGTGCGTAACGTCGTGTGCATGTACGTGTGTGCATGTATGTGCTTGTTTAGCCCTATTTACTGTTTGTTTTGCACTGTTTACTACTGTGTGTATAATACATGTACTGATTCTCATCACTTTTCCAAGTTTTCTTGTTAAACATTTTTTTTTCGATTAAATCGATTATGGATTTTGATAACCAAGCGCTTGGTTCGAGCCACTGTTCAACCGATGATCGAGTATAATCGATGATCGTGACATCACTAAGCGCTTGGTTCGAGCCACTGTTCAACCGATGATCGAGTATAATCGATGATCGTGACATCACTAGTGTGAGGTATCATGACTGTTAAGTTTAGGTTTTGCAATTTTATTACGTGCCCTGCATTCGATGCCACTCGACCATTCTAAATCGTCTTCTATTTTTCACAGTTACTTGAAATTGTTACCATAATCCATACATCACTATATGTTTCCAAGCTCTCAATTAATCATGGTACATCGTAACAATAAATTATTATAATAGTCTATTATACTATTCTAACTGCCAGTTATGATATTATAATGCCTACCCTACAAGGGATACAAAGAGAGAGAGACAGAGCCAGCAAGAGAGAGAGGGAGGGACACAAATTGACAGACACCGCGCGCATGGGAGAGAAGCACGCAGCTACAGCAGTAGGTGTAGTCGCAACGTCAGTGGTAGTACTAGTGATAGTGTGTGGTAGTGGTAGTGTGAGTGCTTTTGACTTTGCAGCAAATGATTTTCGCAAATTCGCAGATATTTGCATTGGCTGTTTTTTAACCCGTCAATGTGGGCTCTTCTTGTGTTGCAGATGTACTTCCGAAGTCCATCTCTCTACATGATCATCTACATGTGTGATGTCATGTTCTGTATCATTTAAAAGATCCATATCGTTTCAACGGGTCTTCTTCACACAACAAAGGACAGCAGAATTACAAACATGACCCAACGAAGTAGTGTTTTCCGTAACTTTTAACTTTTGGCAGGCAGCCATGCACGCAAGCACATAGCTAGCTGTAGTACTACGAAGCATACAAATACGCACACACGTGCGTATACATGTATGAACGCATGCAGTCACACACCAACGCACGTACGTATACAACACTTATACTTACACATACTTATACAACACGCGTAGAAGTACAACGTGTTGACACTTTCATTGATATTTCCATTCAACTAGCAAAGAAGAGCAGCTCAATGGAGCTCAGCTCTTTCATTCTATTCTTCCTAAAATTCTCTATACTCTAGTAGCTCATGGTGGTTTAGTATGCAAATTTATGTCCAGACCTAAAC
>NW_014578311.1:86512-87819 GCF_000485595.1 Priapulus caudatus
TACGCCATTGTGCGTTATTACAGTTATACGCCCCGAGCAATCTGTCTATAGGAGGCGTGTAACAGTAAGGCTCCGCGATTGTTCACCGTTGCACTATTTCTCGTATAGAAAAGAGCAGTTTTCTCGAATTTTTCGTGGCAAATTTCGTCATTAGAGTGCGTAAATGTGCATTGCACAATGGAGACGGATGCCCGATAGACGTTTGTAAAGGATTGAAATTTCAATCGGTTTTGTGGAAAAATTGTGCAAATGCGTGGGGTGTCGTAGCCATGGTGACCAGCAGCCGCGTTTGAGAGTTGAGGGGTACCCGACAAACAAGGTGGAATTTCGCATTATAGAGCTGGCAAAAGTTTCGAGTGAAGATTGTACGGTTAATGTGCAGTGATTTTGCATGAATAAAATGCAGGCTGCGTGTTTATAGCAAGTGTTTACGTATTTTTAATTATTTTCTGTGTGCTGCTCATTCAGGCCTGCTGCCTATGGACGCCCTCTACAGCTGTTGGTAAACACCTATATACCTATAGCTGGCACCGCCCCCCCCTACGTGCCGTTGTTTAGCACTCGTTGCCAAAGCACTACGCGGATTTCGTTTGCTGGTGCAATCGTTTCACCTGCTGACGCAACCCGTGGCTGATACGATTATTACACCATCTGATGCAACTCGTTTCTAAGTAAATATTCCTCTCTTCGACAACTTAGACTATTCATTTTATTCAAATCTCCTCCTATATTATGCTGACTAATAGTACATAACCGCGTTGATTATTATACTCTATATATTGCGTTATCGCTTTTCGCGTATTCGCGCCTTGTTTTCTTGGACCCCATCCGTATGAGTCATGACCCAAGATGGCTGCGCCAATGGACGTGTGCGTTTTCTATGTGCAGTCTATATTTGATCGCCTATCAATATATGGTTATTCCATCTACACTGTGATCAAGTTCAATCTATCCATCCTGATCTAGTCTACTGCTCCTGTGAGTTACACCCCCCCCCGAAATACCACACTACCACCACACTACTGTTGCTGCTGCTACTGCTGCTACTCCTACTGCTGTAAGGGTTGATCCTTACACGGTCGGTTCTCCTGGCCGTCTGGTAGAATGAAGCACCCCGAGTCGATCCCAGGCGGTCCTTATATACGCTGGCAGCCGTGGCCTTGCCTGGCTTGCCGGGAATCCTAGGTTGTAGGCTGAGTGTGAATCCTGTAAAATCCCGTAGAATGGCTTCGACTCGTATGTGACGGTATACACCTTACACTTTCCCCTCCTTCGAAGCAGTGTCCCGGAGGAGAGTCTGTAATGCC
>NW_014578312.1:0-2689 GCF_000485595.1 Priapulus caudatus
CTCTGCAGAATTGCAAACTTTCACCACATCATGTGCTGGTTTTACTAGACCGCCACGATTCTTTTTCATCAGGAGACCTCCTCCAGCTTCCATACCAGTCGAGGTTAACACTGCCTGACATTCGGGGCAGGGAGTGCGTCGTATGGTAATGGTAACTACATAACCTGCTATGTAGCCAATGGCAGCATTCTTTACTGGAGAGAGAGGTGAAAAGTTTGGAGCATCTAGGTAGTCATGCTCTTCTGTAGATGGTTCTCTTTCGTCCAAGTCATACCGCCGAACAAGAAGCATGTCTCTCTCTGATGTGGCGAGGTCATCTTGATGATGCTTTGTCTGTTGGGCACTGGATACATGCAGAATGGGCGTGTTATCTTGGGCGATGCAGTTGCCCCTTGACCTTCAATTTGATGCCGTACCAACAGTCTCTTGTATGTGGCTCGAAACTGTCGTGCTGTTGGATTGTTGTTCGTTCCACTAGCAGACCGAACTGCACAGAAGAAGAGCTCAATGTGGTCTTGGGAGAGTTTGTACGTGAGGAGATACCTCAACATACTAGCCTCACTTTTGACAAGAGAGTCGAAAAGACCCTCCACACTCTTAATTCCTGCCAGGAATCCGATGAACGGCGTCTTCCTCCGGGTAAGATGCATTGGTTGTCCGTCTGCATGTGTTAGTTGCGTTATGTATGTGTACGCATGCTGGAGAAAGCCCCTCCACTGCCACTCATTTTCGATTCTCAATGGAGACTTAAAGTTACGCGCCAGTGGATTCCGAGAATTCATTATGTCGAAGAGACGGTCAATGCACCGGATGAATTCCACGGTAGCTTCAGAGCCATGGAACTGGGGAAGGTGGAGGTCGCTATTGCAGTATTCAATTGCATCAGCAACACTGCTGCTCAGAGCTTGTGCAGCGAGATTTACTTTCATTTTTTGTTTTTCCCAGGCTATGTGTGGTGCCTTCAGTCTGTTGCCTAGTCTAAGTCCTTCATCTTCTTGAAGTTTGTGGAGTTCGTTAATGTACGTCCATAAAATCTTGCCACCATTGGGAGTGGTGATGACCCATCCTGATGCCAATGTGTTGCGAATTAACTTCAACATATGGCAGATTCTAAATTGGTAAAATGTTCCATGCACCTTGAGAAATTCTGAGAAATTACGAGGTTACCATCGCAGAACGCGCGAACTCCGCTCATCCTGACGTCACAAAGCTAATATGTCAACAAACGCGTGCCTTGTACCGCACTACAGTAAAGTGAGTTGCGAGGTGTTAGAACTATTTTGGGCGTGGGATACTCGTTGGATCACTAGCAGATGTACATGAATGTACATGAATACATGTAATGACAGCTGTAGCAGGGTTGACGCTGAATGATACTGGGCTTAGTTAATATCGTGGTTGTATCATGTCTCTGAGATGTCATAATGACGTCAGCCGCTGCTTACTACACATGTACGCGGGCAAGCAAAAACGCTCTGACAGTTCACATGTACCGTTATATGAAGAAATGAGCATGTACACAGGTGGCACATAGTGTTAGCCATCGAAAAAAGTTGAAAACGAAAAATCGATGAAATTTCATGCACAACGTAGAGAGTATCCTTAAGCAGAATTCTTTGATCTCTAAAACAAGACCAACCGCTTGTCAATACGATACTCCTAGGCTGAGATATTGGCTCCTAAACCTCCCCTCCCACATGCCTCAGGCCGCCTCGCATCCACTTTATTCAGCTACCTCAACGCCCCTAAGCATTTTGGCTATCGGTTTCCGTCACCGCTTGGAGCGCTGATAATTGATGTACACATGCCCAAATTTGGTACTCTTACTACACCATATAGTAACTGAGCTGCGTTGTAAAAACTTAATTTAGAAAACATTGCCGGCTCCATCATGACGGGCATTAGCCGTACTAGGAAAGATAATGGGAGATAAGGGCATAGGCGATGCCCCCTAAAGTCACCTATGATAACCGAAACGCCGTTCATTCATAAAGTTATCGCGGAAAAACCGAACTTTCACGAAGCAATGCTTAAGGGCGTTGAGGTAGCTGAATAAAGTGGATGCGAGGCGGCGTGAGGCATGTGGGAGGGGAGGTTTAGGAGCCAATATCTCAGCCTAGGAGTATCGTATTGACAAGCGGTTGGACTTGTTTTAGAGTTCAAAGAATTCTGCTTAATGCAATACCATAAAATTATTCTAGACTCGCAGGCAAAGTAGAATAATGTTGTCGTGAAATAGCACTATTTTCCCGTTTTTCCGTTGTACACTCTAGGTATTATTAGCTCTTGATATAACTAGAAACGAGGAGTTGTCGCCAACTACATGTATCCCCCGTGATCTAGTATGAATGGAATATCTCTGTAAGGACGTAGAAGGCAGGTAAAGTTAAATAAGTCACAAAGACAAAGGTTTGTTAGACAACTGGTGTGCCTCAGATGTGCAAGTACATGGAATCTGGTTACCCTAGGAGGCCGAAGAGGAAATGTAAGTAGACGGTGAAGGTCAAACTAAGGTCAAGGGCAGTGGTGGTTTTGGTATGCGACAGACCTTCTCCCCAAGATGTGTAAGCATACCAAGTTTGGTCGCGCTAGGTCAATTAGGGGCTGAGTTAGAGAGATATGATCAAGAGCTAATAATACCTAGAGTGTACAACGGAAAAACGGGAAAATAGTGCTATTTCACGACAAC
>NW_014578312.1:3161-14253 GCF_000485595.1 Priapulus caudatus
GCGTCAATATACTACTACTACGGTACCGTACTAGTACTGCTAGGCTATTCTATAATATATATATATATATGAATCGATAGATGAAAGATTAGATGATAGATAAAACGTTATCTGGGACAGAATTATTCGGTCTAAGGTAAATATGGCATATGTCTAGCATACATTATATAGGCCTACATATAGCATATATCATGATATAGCAATATATAGCATATATCATGATATAGCAATATATAGCATATATAATGATATAGCAATATATAGCATATATAATGATATACTAGCATATACCATATTATACCCAGACAGCACAACAGCACCAGGCCAATATTGGCCCAATATCGGTTAATCTTGGCACCAATAATATTGGCCCGATATTGGTTGATAATATTGGCCCGACATTGCCAATATCGGCCTGACCCCCGGCTTGCACCTTGGCCCGACATCGGGTTAACTGGCTCCAGGTTGGCAGAATAATAGCATGGGGCTAAATGATACACTTTCCTTGAATGTCAGTGTGTGGGCTGGGCATTTTTGAATGAAAAAGATTGTACTATTAATTATTCTGGTTTCAATAAAAATTTATTAAAATGTCGAAAATGCATAACATTTGAGCATAACATTGCTCGTCTGCCCGCCAACACAGACGTCGGCCTTGCGATGGCATGCGGTCACCTCCGCCCCGCACTGCTGTAGCAGGGTGACCATCTTCTCTTCTGGAGCGTCCGTGTTGCCAACGTGTACGCAGCCACACTGCGCAAACACCGCCTGCCAGTAGCAGTGGCCACCGCCGGCCGCTTCCCGCTCGGCGCACGCAACCTGGGCGGCCGGGAACCACGCGACACACTCGTAGGGTGTCTCGGCAAGCCATGCGCCGGACTCGAGCACCCACGCGACGGAGACGACCCAGCATCCGCGCGCGATCGCCACGAGTGCGTTCAGTGTGCGACGACGTGCGTCGTGTCGCAGCCAACGTCGTCACGGAGACTGAAGCGGCCGAGCTTGCCGACGATCGCGATGACCAGCTCCTGCTCGCTCGCGTCAAGACTCGTCATGACGATGCTGCTGCAGCTGCTGCTGCTGCTGCTCTGACTGCTGGTCTTCCACCGCTGCGGCCGTTGCTTCGCGGCAACGCCGGACGCATTTGCAGCAGAACTCTTCTCAGCGTATCGGCGTGGTTTCCGGGCGGCCGAGGGTTTGAACTCCTCTAGACTCGTCCGCGTCGGCGCCGTCACCGTCTTGAGGATTTCGACGACAGTGCTCGTCGAATTCGCATCATTTCGCCGACTCCACGCAGGTCTAGCGGGCTTCCCGGCTCTCTTCTTCCTCCGATCATGATCTCGGAGCCGGACACCTCCGCGCGGGACGTCTCGTGCGGTGTGCAGAGCTTCTGCGGTGCACCGGGATCGCGTCGTCGAGGTGACCGGTCGCCGGCGACTTCAAGACGCTGTCCTATCGCGTCGCAATGCCGCGCTCGACGCCGAGCTGTCACCGGATGACGCGCTGGCTCGCAGCCTCTGCATGATCTCCGTGCGCAGCCGCGACTGCTGCACGTACGTTGGAGTGTCCGGCACGGAGAGCGAGACGTCGCTGCCGTCGTCTTTTCCGCGTAGCCGAGATAAGATTCTGTGTCCCTCATATTCATGCCGAAACAGGATGAGTTTTGACAGCTGTTTTCGAAGTTTTAGACCTGTTAATTTCTCAGTGAACAGCTTTGCAAGATGATGCATGCGTATCTTGATGTAGCATGCTGCTATGCACTTGATGAGGATGAAGACGTAATTGTGTTCTGGTGAACATTCAAACATGTGATCAGCCAACTGCGCAAACAGGTAATGAGATCTAAAACAGCTGTTGCAAGGGCAGATGCAAGTCCTGGTGATTGTGGTAGTGCACCGTTCGTAGAGTGAAGCAGTCTTTGGAGGCAGCGCTCTGCGGAATTGCAAACTTTCACCACATCATGTGCTGGTTTCACTAGACCGCCACGATTCTTTTTCATCAGGAGACCTCCTCCAGCTTCCATACCAGTCGAGGTTAACACTGCCTGACATTCGGGGCAGGGAGTGCGTCGTATGGTCATGGTAACTACATAACCTGCTATTTAGCCAATGGCAGCATCCTTTACTGGAGAGAGATGAAAAGTTTGGAGCATCTAGGTAGTCATGCTCTTCTGTAGATGGTTCTCTTTCGTCCAAGTCATACCGGCGAACAAGAAGCATGTCTCTCTCCGATGTGGGGAGGTCATCTTGATGATGCTTTGTCTGTTGGGCACTTGATACATGGAGAATGGGCGTGTTATCTTGGGCGATGCAGTTGCCCCCTTGGCCTTCAATTTGATGCCGTACCAAGTCTCTTGTATGTGGCTCGAAACTGTCGTGCTGTTGGGTTGTTGTTAGTTCCACTAGCAGACCGAACTGCGCAGAAGAAGAGCTCAATGTGGTCTTGGGAGAGTTTGTACGTGAGGAGATACCTCAACATACTAGCTTCACTCTTGACAAGAGTCAAAAAGACCCTCCACACTCTTAATTCCTGCCAGGAATCCAATGAACGGCGTCTTCCTCCGGGTAAGATGCATTGGTTGTCCGTCTGCATGTGTTAGTTGCGTTATGTATGTGTACGCATGCTGGAGAAATCCCCTCCACTGCCACTCATTTTCGATTCTCAATGGAGACTTAGTTACGCGCCAGTGGATTTCGAGAATTCATTATATCAAAGAGACGGTCTATGCACCGGATGAATTCCACAGTAGCTTCAGAGCCATGGAACTGGGGAAGGTGGAGGTCGCTATTGCAGTATTCAATTGCATCAGCAACACTGCTGCTCAGAACTTGTGCAGCTAGATTAACCTTCATTTTTGCCAGGCTATGTGTGGTGCCTTCAGTCTGTTGCCTAGTCTAAGTCCTTCATCTTCTTGAAGTTTGTGGAGTTCGTTAATGTACGTCCATAAAATCTTGCAACCATTGGGAGTGGTGATGACCCATCCTGATGCTAATGTGTTGCGAATTAACTTCAACATATGGCAGCTGTCGAGGAGAACGTAGACACGGTGGTCTGAACTTGCTGGATGAGGAAACGATGGATCCAGGTCTGCCACCTTCATCTTTGCTCCCAGTTCTGCTAGCATTGTCAGGTGACATGACGGCCCATCACAAGTTAATGATACGCAATGAACACCAACTTCATGAAGACGTATCAAGCATTGCTGAATCAGGTTGGCCCGCTCCTTCCCTGTCATTCCATCGATAAGAAAGTATGCAACAGGAATTTTCCAGTTGCTATTCAGGGCTACAACCATGAATACTAGAGCATCCTGTGCGACTGGTGTGGTATCATCTTCTATCCCAACACCGATGTTGACGTAACTGTGGAATTTTGAGCCGTCCCATTCAACATGCTTCCTGATAGCCATCTCGTCCAACATGAGGGCGCCTATGACTTGACTGTTCGTGTCCTTTGCTGCATCGGCCTTCAGCTTGAGGGCAGAGAATGCCTCCTGAGTGAAGCCTGGTTCCCCATTGACTCCAATGTACCACTTTCTGATGGTTGTTGGATGGGGAAGAGCAAAATCAAAGGTTTTGCGTACGTACTTGTATGCTTTTGCACTGTAAAACTGGAGTGTTAGTGCAAACGCTCGCAATACTGGGGGGTAACTATCCCGGCTAAGCGTTTTGTTCTTCTTGGAGGAAAGAATTCTTGTCATAATCGCTGATGGAACATCAGCATACGTCTTTTGTAGCGTTTCTGCACCATTAGTCGAGATCAGCTGTTTTTCTTCCAGCGACTTCACAACCTCTTGGAGCGATGATACCTTCTTCTTAAGGCGGCGAGATTTCTGCTGTGTAGTCTTGAGTTTTTTTTTTAGGTTATTAATCTGATCCTCTGCAGCGTAAAGTCGTCTTTTTACTGCTCTCGGACTCTCCTCGATCGAGTAGGAATGATCTTTCTCAACCAACTGACGGGAAGACTTGGGACTCAGTTCTCCAGGGTCAGAGTTGTTGCTTGTCTCCACCTGCTTGCTACACCTCTCACGTGGAGCTTTCCTTGGACGTTGAACCTTCAAATATCAAATTCAAATAACTCCTGGTACAATATTGTGATTTCAGCTGAATACCTTAACTTTCTATCATTTATAATTGTGATAATATTTAACTTGTGATTGAAATATACAAAAAGGGAGACTGCATTTTAATACAGTGAAATATATTGCTAGAGAAACATGCAGTTGATAAACAATAGATGAAATAATATCATGTAAAATGCAGATTTAGTTAAATTTATTACCCGCGCCCCAATACAGAATCCAATACAAAAAAGCAGCTGCCATAAAAAAGTATTTAAGGAACTGAGAATGTTTTCTTGCTTTCACCCTCTAGCGAACAATCCTAGTACATATCCCCCCCACACACACACTAACAACAACGACAACAACAACAACAACAACAACAACAACAACAACAACAACAACAACAACAACAACAACAACAACAAAACCCTCTTGTAGATATTTTACTCTTACGTTCTTGAGATGGTCTGGAAAGTCAAAGAGTATTGGTACTGCATCTTCTGCCAGCCGGGTTGTCTGACCACTGTGGTCAAAGCAGTTTCCTGCAAAATGATCTGAACACAACACCGCCCTCTTCGATGGATACCACTTGTCTCTCTTCATGTTCACAAGCCATTTGCTTAGCAAGGCAGGGCGGCCAAAAGGGAACCTAAAACAAGCAAAATGTAACATTTTCCTTTATTTAATTTATCATTTCGCTTTTAGTTACTGTATACGCTGTATATTTCACGGTGGTTTAATTTTCGCGATTTTAGCGAACGCGTCCCCGATCGCGAAAATAACAACACGGGAAAATAGCAACACGCTGTTCGTCACTGATTCGGGAATTCACCGACCGCGAAATTAACCACTCGCGAAATTGTCCGTCAGGTCTGAATTCGTGAAAATACCTGTACGTGAAAAATATGGCGTGTACAGTATGTTCCCCTTGCGTGATCCCCGTTAATTGTGTAATGCCACAATAACTCCTCCGGTCGTTACCACTGGTCTAAGATTTGATCACTGGATTGTGACCTTGATTGAACCGTCACGTGGTGTGTGGTACGAAAGAGGAAGACATAGAATCAACAACAGAGATGAATTACTTTATGCATCGGCCATCCAACCAACGCGTTTAATCAAAGAAGAAACATCAGACTAAATACACTTACATAGGTGCGCGGATCGGCTCTATAATATAGGTGGACTCATGACACAATAGAACGTGGCACAGTAAGGAGCCGGCTCAAGGCACGGCCGATCGAGATGAGTCGCGATGAAACCCAAGCAAAATCGCGAAGTCGTGACGGGAATCCATCGAAATCTTAACTAACGTCGCGATTAAAATCCGCCAAAACCTTAGCTAAAGTCGCGATGTCGCAGCTGAAATCCATTTGAAACCTCGTTAAGAACTAGGAACTTGAGTGGCGTAGGCATGGTTGCTAAACGCCCCAAGATGTGGGAATGCTGCGTGGTCCGCTGAACGAATCATCGCGTGGTCTGCGGAACGAATCATCAGTAGCCTGGGTTGACCCTCAGCCATCTACCGCCGTCCGGTGGAGGTCGACGATGGGAGAGCCAGTCGTACAGTGAGTATCACACGCACACACCAAAATTTCAATGTGGTGTAGCTAATTTGGTTTAGCTACATTAAATTTTACATCATGACAACAATACAACTTTTTACAAGTACCTAGCTCCAAGAAACGGTCTTGCTAGGTTTAGAAGATAGACAATATTATATATATGTATATTATACATATATATATACATATATACAATATTATATGTATATAATATATATATTATACATGTCCTTGGTCCGCCCACACCTGGAATATGCTATACAAGCTTGGAGACCTTATTTGATAAAGGACATAGAGCTCCTTGAAAAAGTTCAGAGACGAGCGACTAAACTAGTGGAAGGATTGGGTAGCTTGTCATACCAGCAAAGACTACAAAGGCTGAATCCTACTACTCTAGAGACGCGTAGAGAGAGAGCTGATCTTATCGAGACCTATAAGATTATGACAGGCTTGGAGAATATTGATCATAGGACATTTTTTTCACCTGCAATCCTGTCCCACCAGAGGTCACAGCATGAAACTGTACAAAGAGCGCAGTCGTCTCGAATTACGGAAAACATTTTCTCTCAGAGAGTGATTGACAGCTGGAACAGCCTTCCCCAACATGTTATTGCGGCAAAAGACTGCTCACATTTAAATCGAATTAGGCCGCTATGGACAGTCAGGGTTTTATATAAGCGCAAGCTGCCTAACCCTTGATAGCCATACAAACACTTGATGTGATGTGTGGCTGTACAGTAAATACAGTAAATACAATCGGTCGCACAGCTTTGTCGGGCTTAGTACAAGTACATAGCGATCTGCCTTTGCTACAGCCCTTTGCTAACACACACAACATACCCAGCACGGCACAGGGGCTATGTCCGCGAGTGACACGGGGCACAGGCTGGTTCACCACACAAAACATAACAAAATTACAGACTGTAGGCCTACTGCGCTAACGTTATCATCGGTTATAAAATCAGAAAGGGTCAATTTCTGAATTATTGTTCCAAACTATTAAACATATAAAATGCATAGACATAGCGTTCATTCAACTACAAATAGGCCTACTGTAGTTAGATTATACAATCTGCTGTATGTCAATACGCTTCGCTGGCACGATCGTCCACAAAACAAGTTGATCATAGGTTACGACTTACGTATAATAATGCTGTTTTTATCATAAATTTGCCCATATAATGCTAACTTACAAATGAAATGTCCTTCCACATTCCTTAACCTGCTGGTTAGTGCAGTTTATGGCTGCACAGGATGGCATTCTCTAACAAATAAATCTAAAATGTTTTTCTCGAGACCTAGAGTTGCTTATAATTATTGCTAGCAGACGTTCGCAGCTAGATCGGATCCCTTCTTTCATACGAATGGTAACATAAGAATTAATATAATTGGTAGAATAGGCTCCGACTAGCTAGCACGTGACTCGTGACGTCACGTAAAAAATTATTTTTCGTGTATTTCTCGTTCCTTAGCTCCATACATGTATCATATACATAATCCATATTTATATAATCTCTTAAGTATGGATCAAAGTTTTTTTTCATGCTAATTTGAATAATAGAATAAGTCGCGTTTTCTTATTATTCATTTGAAATGTTGTGGGGCACAGACCGGCAGATTCAGCTTTACAGAGTGGTTGGAAGATGGCGCTCTTGCGTCACTGTCATAGGCCAATGCTCTATCCAGATTATATCAGGAGTAAGATAATATAGATTCTATATTATCTTACTCCTGATTATATTATAGAGATCAGTGGTTGACAAAGTCCGTGCTGCTTTCGCGTGAAATCTCGTGTGAAATCTCGAATGGTAAATATAATAGAACAGCAGCACGGACTTCAGCACGGACAGCACGGACACTGTGCCGCAACCCGCAACTCGCAGGCAGTTAGTTGACGAGTTCCGTGCCGATCTCGCGTGCAAATCTCGTGTGAAATATCGAATGGTAACTATAATAAGATAAGATAGAACAGCTTTATTGTAAAGCCAACCGTTTGTATCTTGTATCTTGGCACCCTCTCTTGAATTTTCTAAATATTTCTATATTATTAGTGTTTCGAATCACCAGAATTTTCCGCACATAATCTGCCGCTGGTTTCAATTGTCCGTGGTTGTCTATATTCAGTTGTCTGTCAAGAATAATGTAACCCAACAAGAGAGGCGTTACATGCACAAATGCTACCCTACTATTGCACGAAGTGTCGTTGTCGTAACACTAACAGCTACTATACAGATATGTACCCGAGGCCAAAATATACTCAGTCTGCACGAAGAACTTCCACCCTCATTGGCCCAGCGGGCCTGTAGAAATGTATAATTCACTGGCCCCCACTAGGTTTTACAGGCCCGAATCAATGATCATCATATTATGAAAAGAGAAACCGAACCGGACCGTAAGTTGTTGCGACTTCCAGCGGCGACAAACACGCATGGTGTTGACTAGTTACTTCCCCTACTTAAGATCGGGAATATGATGCCCTATCGGTAAACATCGGTAAATTTTCATACAAAATATCGGGAATTTCGGTAAATTCTCAGACTGATCATCACACAAAGAAGCTGAAATATCAGTAATATACCATTTATTCCTTTTTTTCCACTGGCCCATCGGGCTTGTTCATTTACCAGTTTCATTGGCCCCACAGAAAATTTACTGGCCTCTGATACCGGGCCAGTGGTTAATTTCGCAGACTGTATACTACGGTATCCTACTCTCTATCTATCCTACTAATAGTACTATCTATACTTCTCTATTCTTGGGCCCCCGAGGTAGTTTTAGGTTGTTTAGTATTAACTATAGTATTATGTTTATATTTTGGCCTCGGGTACATATCGGCCCAAGGATAGAGAACATGGGTCCCAATAAAACCAACGCTGTGGCTATATGCCCGGCAGCCGGGCACGGTCTTCGTTTTCCTAAATGCCCGGCAGTTCCTAACCCTAACTCTAACCCTAACCCTAACAAAACCCCTAACTCTAGCCCTAAACCTAACCCTAACCCTAACTCTAATCCTAACCCTTGTTTACTTAAGATAACGCTAAAAATTAAAAACTGCCGGGCATTTAGGAAATCGAAGACCGTACCCGGCAGCCGTCAGATATACGCCGGCTGCCGGGCATATAGCCACTCTGTAAAACCAATGAACCCTAACGATAACCCTAACCTATTATATTGATGTAATATTATATTTATATTGATGTAAATGACATTGGTTTTATTGGGACCCATGTTCTCTATCCTTGAACCTATATATTTTTATATGAGGTATGTTTAGGGTTAGGGTTAGGGTACACTTCTGTAGTACAAGTCTGGTACACTGTGTATACATAATATGTACCTCGGGCTCGGGTACATATCTGTAGTACCTGTTACGACAACGACCCCTTGAGCCCTACTACAGTGTATTGTTGTGTTACATTATTACCTCCGCGCAACGGAGTTGCAGGGAGATAATGTGATCCCTCTCGTGTGATGTGTTCGTGTGTGCGTGTAGCCAGCAGCGAGCCACGCGTTGGCGCGATCGATTCAGCACCAGCTCGCCTTAGGGCGTCGAGTCAGCAGCAGCTCGCTCGCTTGCGCGCAACAATCAATATTTCAGCAATTCTACTACTACAAGCTAGAACTACCCACTAGAAACTGCAACTAAAACTGAAACTAGAGTGCGAGCGAGCGGCGCGATCGATAGCGTGTCGAGTCAGCGAGTGGCGAGTCAGCAGCAGTCGAGTCAGTCAGCAGCCGCCACCAGTGAGCACATACATGTTACATGCTCGCGGAGGTATGCACTCTCCGTGAGTGCCCTCTGTCTAGTTGTATCTAGTGGTTGTCCAACAGGCCTCGAATTAAGTGACGAGAGGGGCAAGGCACTTTTTTGGGGGCATGTGAGAAATTGCCTTGAATTTTCTCTAAAATGGATGGGCACCTATAGGCAATTTTAAAAGGCACCAAGGCAACTCTCACAATTTGAGAAGGGCACCAGGGCACTTTTGTAAAATAAAGGAAAACTCATAACAAATTAATACATCAACCTCTGCTAATGGAAGTACAGTAACAGGGTTCAATTAACGTTAACTTTTTATTTCACTAGACCATCGGGCTAGTAACTGAGGAAAACCACTAGTCCTGACCTAACTTTCACTAGCCCAGACCCAAACCATTGTTATGGAAAACTTTGTGTCATCGTATGAATTCTACTAAAATTTCTCTAAATTTACTGCACTTAGTAAGCTACACACCATACAGATCACAGCTGGCCATTGTTGCACGAGTGTCGTTTCCCGCGCTTTAAATCGCGTGCGGGCCGAGTCCACGTGCAGCATTTAAATATTCGTGTTCTACCACGTGCATACACAGACACATGTTTATATTTTTATATGAGGTATGTTTAGGGTTAGGGTTTGGGTACACTTCTGTAGTACAAGTCTGGTACACTTTGTGTATACATATATGTACCTCGGGTACATATCTGTAATACCTGATAAGACAACGACCCCTTCGGTGTGACTAACGTCAATATGCAGGTCTTCTACTCGGTCTTCTAACAGTGAAACTAACACTAGCGAGATCGTTTCTTGGAGCCAAGTGTATTGCATGATTATGAACAGCATATATCTACGTGGCTATGTTGTGCCCAAACTTATCTTGCACAACTCCACTCACTTGTAACGACTAACGGACACTCCACACTACACAATGCTAATTTGTTTTTTAGCATATAATATATATATATATATGTTGGTCGCACTCGAACCTACCTCGGGTACATATCTGTAGTACCTGATACGACAACGACCCCATCTGCTGTTCGTCACACTTACTCACAAAGCCTGTTCGGGTTAGCAATACACTATGACTGAGTTAGCCCGACCAGGCTGTGCGACCGATTGTCTTTCTTTATCTTCTAACCTTAGCAAGACCGTTTCTTGGGGCTATGTATGAGTATGATTATGAATGTTAAATAGTTTGTCTGTATGTCATTATCATCATTTATGCCATTTGAATTATACTCTATTTCATTGCATATATTTGCATTGGACTAGTATGAATTTCGTAAGTTCTCTCACTATCAACCTGTCTGGCATGGGTGGCCAAGCTCTAGGGGCCTTAGCTCTAGAAGTAGAACTATACTACTATAGCCCTTTGCTGGTGGCGGAGCGAAGGACTATAGTTCTAGAGCTATCTGGAGGAACTCGAGAACTATCTTATCAGTATCAGACTCGGTTACACGATTATAGAGAAAAATTACAGGGGCTATTCCTCAGTGACATCCACACCGAAGGGGGTTACTATTTGTGGATGAGGAAGAGGGGGATTGAAAAGTTGGACATCATTTTGGGGGGCGGGATACTTTAATTGACAATGCAGTGTCATTAGAATTTAGAGCATAGAGATACAGTCGCCCTCGCCTAAGTCGAATCCAACAGGACTGGAGGAAAAGCTTCGACTTGCACGGATTTCGACTTCGGAT
>NW_014578312.1:14263-40314 GCF_000485595.1 Priapulus caudatus
AAACAAAGACAGTGACCAATTTGTCCATGTCTATATTGTACACTAGTACCGATCTGCAATCAAAAAAAAGGACCTATGTTAACAGTGATTCATGAAGGTGTCCTCTGGACTACACACTGATGCACTTCTACTTCGCTACCAATACATGTCCATGTTGCGATTTAGTAATTTTTTAATTTTTTTTTTGGCATTTTTGATAATCGATTATTTGTTTTCATAATCGATTATCGAATTTGAGACTATAATCGATCATCGGGACATCACTAGATATCGATGTTTTCAATTACACTTCACGCTAGTGTTGCCTTCATCGCAATGTGTGTTCTTGTGTTTGGTTCGATGATGCTAGTCATGAGAGTTAACACTTACGTGGAACCCTGTCAGAATTACACAGCAGCCCGCGACACCCGTCTACGGCTGTGCACATCATGGCTGCGAACGTGCCTGCTGGCTGGGGCGGCATTAATTGATGTACAGGGGGTGGGGGTTGTCTCAGTGATTGTTTCAGTCGCGTGGGGCATGTTTATTACTGTACATATTCGTACAAACAAAGAGCCTCCGACTTCAACTTGCGCGTTGGAATTAATGGAATTGGGGCTAGAATTCTTCTTCGATATAGCTGAAATTAGACTTGTGAATTTCGGCCTAGTCGAAGATTTATTAAAGTAAAAACAAAAGGAAAGATCGGGACTTCTGTTGAGCTTCAACTTGGCTGATTTTTCGACTTGTACAATGTCGACTGTATATGCTTGGAGTAATGATGTCTAGATCTAAAATAAACTACCTGTACTTACGTATTTTGTCCTCTGGACATGTGGGAGGGGGTTACCAAATGTGGATTTATTGTAGACAAGGGAAGGGGTCTGATTTCGCCATTTCATTGTGGATGTCATTTCTTAATGTCGCACATCACTGTTTTCAGGGACTTGTCCTGATGTAACATTCCCCCTTTCTCATTTATCACCTCCCCTTTTCGTTGTGTATTCCCTCCCTTGCATGATCTCCCTTGTGTTGTGTCGCGTTAACCCTTCCAGCTGTTACCGCTGGTCTAAGATGCGATCACTAGATTGTGACATCGACTGACTCGCCTCGCGATGTGTGGTGCGAATGAGGAAAACAGACAGATCAAAACTCAACGGAGAAAGATTACTTTATGTGCTGGCCATTCAACCGGCACATTTAATTATCAAACAACATCAGAATAAATACACTTATTTGCAGGTAGGTCTTACACGACAGATATATTCAAAACACAATAAGAACGTACGACATGGTAAGGAGGTGGCTTAAGGCACGGTAAGGATGAGTAACACCACGGAGAGAGAAATCTTGAGAGTAGAAAACGCGAGCGCTCTCTTATACGCGTGAACCGAGTTAATTCTGATTGCTCAGTCGGTGAATTTAAACCGCATTCTTCTGCGACTGGTTAGAACAAAGCCCGATTAGCCATCCTGATTGCAGGGGGTAACAATGGTGTGAAAATTTCCCGCGCACAGGCTCACACACGTTCTGCATAATTTCGCGTCTATGAATACCCTGTCTAGAGCAGGGTCTACGTCCCTGACTGACATCCAACCCTGGAACATAGGCTGGTTCGCCACACCTGACAAACACAGACACTTGGCTCTGATCAGACATAAGCTTACATAAATGAAAACAAGCATATACAAGGAATCTACAGAAATCACGAATATATTATATATAGTATATATCTTCTATATAAAGCGTGGCGCACACGGGGAGAATTTAGTGGGCGCCAATGACGCTGAGCCGAATTTGCCAACCTCCAGCGCTGATAACGGCTGACGTCAGATTCTTGTATAGTGTGTATAGATTAACTGGCGAAAACGGCGCTTGTTGCTTGCACGCATGACAGACGTTTTCACTCGTGACAACAATGATCAAACATGATAGATATTTTCCGCAGCGCTGTGAATGACCAAAATCTCTAGAAAATTAACCAGCACACGCAGCACATTTGGCACGCGTGCTGCACATGCTACACAGCTACACACGCGCACAGCTTTAATAAAACCACTGCCAACTGTATGGTAGCAACATATTTCACAAGACTTCATAATTCAAAAACGTCCAGGCAACATGCTTCAAACATGAACTAGTCAGATCAAGTACATTCCGATATAACAATTTGTGCACAAAAGAAACACTTGGAATGGAAAAATACATGTACAAGCTTATTACATACAATGTGCAAAACCAATAATTATACAAAATTATTGTAACATATTATTAAATACGCAATAAATTTATAAGTTTTTAACTTATAATATTAAATTGTAATCTTATACAATTTTACAAAAACCCATTTTCATATCTATACAGAAAATTGGCAGTCTATGAGTTAAAATTTTTGGTTGAAGTTGTGCCATTGTTGTCAGTAGGGGTATTATTTGTCAATAGATGCATGCATAAACCAGGCAGACTGTCTGTGTATCAATTGATAGCCTATTGTTGAATTTGATTTCTATAGTAAGCGATATGAAAATTTAGCAACAATATCACAACTCCGCCCAGCAGCATTAATATGTTATTAAGACTTTCACCTTTTGTCTCAAAGTGAATGACTAACCATTGACATAGGACTTATATTTTGCTTTGCAAACTACAAGAAAGCGTGTGCTACAGACATAGACTTGGTAGCACACGCTTGTGTCTATTTACGTATGTTGCATCTACTTGGTAGAACTTATAATGACTGCCAACAAAACAATATATTTACTACCCGCCCCCAACACCTTGAACGGGTGGCCCCTCGCTAAATTTTGCAAGTCGGTCGAGACCAGTAACCAGGGTGTGCCACGTGGAGGCAAAAGCGAGAGTTGAGAATGTACGGGAGACCAGACAATGGCAACCACGTTAAACTACGTGCGACCGCTGCCAAAAGAAAGGTACTACCCCTCATACATCCCCCATTACCCCCCTCCCCCACCCCTCCACCCGCGCGGAAAACGACGACGCGACTCACGGTCGAAGAAACGCATTTCAACGCAAGTTGCAAGTTGCATGGATGCAAGAGATTGTAAGAAAGATGGCTGTTTTTGTTTTGATGTTTGATTAAATCTAAAACATAAAACAGAAGAATTAAACCAATTTTACTTGGCTCTACAAACCGGTATCAAAAGTGGAGAGACGTTTAAACCTTCCATTAGTTACGAGGCGATCCTCTGGCGTGACGAGGAAGAGGAGACGTCTATGTGCCGCGAAGCGACGCGACTCTACGTCCGAAGAAACGCATTTCAACGCAAGTTGCAAGTTGCATGGATGCAAGAGATTGTAAGAAATGGTGTTGTTTTTGATGTTTGATTAAATCTAAAACATAAAAACAAAGAATTAAACCAATTTTCTGCTCTACCAACACTCGGTATCAAAAGTGGAGAGACTTTAAACCTTCCATAGTTACGAGGAGGAGGAGGCCGGAGGACTCTTCTTCAGCCAAGAAGACGGCGCGACTCACGGTCAAAGAAACGCATTGCAACGCAAGTTGCATGGATGCAAGAGATTGTAAACGTGGGGACGTGGAGACTTTCGGAGTCAACCATAAAACTTTCATGGTTGAGGATTCTTCTACGCGAAGGATTCCCCTTGCGGGGATGAACCAAGAGCAAGGAAGTCGGAAACGAATGTCGAAGCATCTGTAGAGAACGTCGCGCAAGACGATGTCGACAAGGGAACACAATAAATCTATCAAGTCTCGCCTGACATCACTCCGCTGAGGGACTGAATGATTCTGGTTCTCAAAATACTGTAGAGACATTCGATTCTGCTGTGTTTACATAATTACCAAATGTGCCAAGACACCTTTTCAGATCACAGCTTCTTGTAAACAGTAATCACCCTACAGTACAAATAAATTAAAAATTATTTGAGTTTATATATCACCATGCAGACACTCAAAACATATCCAACTCTTACAAGTAGGCTCTTCAGTTATTGATACACAACGCCAATGAAACCATTTAAAACATTTATCACAACCAATAGAGGCAAGCTTTTAGCGATCCTCTGACTACATATATTTTGCACAAGGGGCATGTTGAATTTAGTATGTTGTTTTCATGTTCAGTGTCAGGATCAGCATCATTTACTAGTTTTATGCTCTTTTCAGCATCATCTTGTTGGCATAATTAGTTTTATATCACAATGAATATCTTGCCTAAACTGTTTTTCTTTGATCTTCAGCTTGTGCAAGATTCTTGCGTTCCTGGGTTGCCCTTCTTTTCTTAAGCTTTTTAAAGTTTAGATAAGGAATCGGCATCGACTTAACTAGTTTTATATTCTATTTTAGCATCATCTTGTTGCCATAACTTAGTTTTGATATCAGATAAAATCTTGCCTAAGAATTGCTTTTTCTGTGTCTCTGGATTGTCTTTCTGCTCAGGCTTTTCACATTTCGAGTGTCAGAATGGGCGCATTACTGTGTTAGTTTTATTTCATATGCTCTTCAGGGTTATCTCTGTTGTGACACACCGCCTCAGCTCTAGCCCCCAGCACTTGAAATCATTGCTGAAAGTTTCGCCTTCAATCCTTTTTCGTGTGTTCGATGCGGACACTGTGAAACCTTTGAACAACTGTCCTCTAATAGCACATCATTTTCAAAATAAGCAGTGGCGTGATCACACCCAACACAACTAGAGCAGATATATTAGTGCAGTTTGATGTTTCTTCATTATGGGGTGAAGAGTTGAGTCCTTGACACTGCAAATGTAGGCGTGTACTCTCATTCTGTTCACACATAAACCACAATGTCAGGTTTCAGTTGTCTCAAAGGGGTAGAATTCAGACATCATCTAATGTGAAGATGGCCGCGCCTTTTTGAGTGCGATTTGTTCCTCCTCTTTCACAATACTGGTTCGGCGGGGGAAATTTCCTGGGTCCAATTATTATCATTTAACTAGCACGTCTCTGAGCAACATCGATATATCCATCTTCTGTGCCAGTACTGGATCTGTACAGGTGCTTTTTTGCCCAATGTCTGCAGGCATCAATTACGTATTACAAGAAATAATTCCTCTAGGTTTGCAACTCTAACTCGACCTTTTGCACCATGCTGTTCTTTGGGCTCTTTCGTGGGAAACACCAACGATGCCGTCTGCTATGGATCAGGACTCCTTGACTCCTGGGCCATGATCTGTTGGTCAGCGAGAGATATTTCCGTTTCAGGTATGGCCTTCTATACGGGCGATACCCCATATTGTGTGGTGGTCACGTCTAGCTAACTTTCCAGATACACTTTTTTTTTAGAACGCTATCCATGTAAAACTGGCCAAAATAGACCCGCTTTTTGCACGTCCATTCTCTGCAGAGAGGATTCATGTGAATACTTTTATGCAACTCATGAGTGTGCCATGTCTTGGTGGATTGAACGTTCCTCGCATACAGGAAAGGTTTCTTGACGGTATATCCAGTAAACTGTGCTCAGCAAGTCTTCAGCGATTCTTTAATTTTCTCTCAAAGCCAGAATAGCATACGAAAGTGTTGCAAAACTTCGGCTGACCCAGAACATGTAAAACTACTGCAAGTACAAATTTCTTACATGGCTCTATATCACTAATGTAGCATTTCGCTGTTATTTTTTCATGGCAATTGTCTGCAGAAGTCCAATGGACATAATCACGTAAAATCTGTTCGCTGACGGGTCAAGGGCAAGAAAGAACACTTTCTTACATTTTGAAAACAACATCATACTGTGCGTCTAATCCACATTTGCTGAAGTTTACAAAAGAGCTCGCCTAGCTTCTAGACAGATGGATCTCTGTTGCGAGGCGAACCGATTCCTCAGTATCTAAGTGGATCTTCATTACTATCCGTCTCAGTAAAAATTTATCGGGGAAGCCTCGATCAGTTTCTTTGTCCTTGTTGCTGCCACTTGCACTCACTTCTCAATTACAGCCCAACCACTCGTTCATCCGTACAGCAAACCACGCACGCCCTTTTTGGACTGACACTTATGTAATGCCTCTGACACATGCATTTGTTTCTTGGTTTTGCGCTTAATCTAATTTCTTTTCGAAATTTTACCAAATTCACAGTTGCCCCTCGAAATTCTGCGCCTGGTTCAATTAAGATCATTCACCCCCATAATGCTGCTTAATAACCGCAATACAAAGGCAAGATCATCAAACGATCAATCTGACCACTGAAGTAGGTTTGATTACATCCTTGAACTTTCTTTCAGTAAATTGTCGAGATCAATAGACGAGGATTTGTCTGCCATCTGCTAAGTCAACTTGATATCAATTCCGCTCTGCCAGTCACTTGTTTTCAGCCCAGGCGTGAAAACCAGTGAACACTTAATAATTGACAGACTGTCTCTTCTGTTCCTCCTGGCTCAATTTCAGATGGAATTGATATGCTGAATAATTTAGATGAAGTTATTCTGCAATACACATTTGCGTGATGCCTTCATCCCACGCAACGCATTACGATTAAACACCAGTTTCCAAACGGTCCCTCATTAATAATCTGAAGCATCTTCATGCAATGCCGTCGCCCTGCAGATGCTCGTAAACCATGAAAGTTACAAAGAGTTGACCGCCACAATTGTCTGTCATTGGCTCCATTCGCAGAGCCATTGTCTTCTATCATGCTGAATCAAACGGTGATATCGGATCTATCAAAAGGACCATGTCGTTACACGAAGAAAATCATTCCATCATTATAAATAAATAGCACTGGGGCTGTTCACAGCTCGAAATTACTGCATGGCACACTTGGATTAGTAGTATTGTCAGAGTCGGTAGCCTGAACACTATTCGCTCGTCTGAATCTTGAAACAGATGCTGCTGCCAACACGCCCTCTATTTGCGCATCACCAGAATGTACGAAGGCAGTTTCTGAACCGATACAGCCATTAAGTCATTGCTTAACGATCAACCCTAGAACATGTTTGCCATATTGGTCTACACTATTAGTAAGGCTGTTTCCTTGGACAATGACAAAATGATAGTTTCCCTGGTGGTACCCTCAGTTGATTTCCACGGTTGAAAGCATAAGAACTGATTTCAAAGTTGGCTCGCCAGGAGTTCTCTGTATCACGCAATCGGACCATATAACAGGATTTTCATCATCGCATTTTCATAGATGTTTTGAGGAAAGTTTGTCACATTACTTTACTCTGTGCTACTTGCGTTCAAGTGGTAATACATGAGGATTTTCTGTTTCAGTATCCTTGCCAACTCAACAATTTTGCCCAGAATTATTTGTTAGCTGAAATATCTTTTTGCAGAATCATCGTTAATGCAAGCTCTGATTGTCCCTACCATACTCTCTACACAGACAAACTCCGGCTTTTTAATATTCTAGTTGGAACATTTTCATGGATATTTTCCATCGTCACGCCCAGTACAACACTTTCACCTGTTCAGGTCATCTTTGCTACAAACAAGTTTCACTTTTCCAGCCACAGCTCTATGGCTTGTCAAATACAGGCTTTTTTTGGTTTTGCACTAGTAAGAACATCTAGGCAGGCGTTTACGCTTGAATTTTAGTTGGTACATAGACAGCATGACAGAGAGCAGTCTCATTCACTCCTTTGTACCACTTACCGCACTGAATCAATGCCACCAATGATCACAGCTCTTTATTATCAAGGTGGAAGATCGGTTTTGCATGCGGACAGGTATATAGTGTCAGTTGTCCAACTGCATTTCTTTTCAAACCAATGATACAGCACGTGCCTTCTACACGTCATTGGACTTTGAGGGAACATTCAATCAACAAAGAAATAACCTGGCTAACTTTGGGCTTTTCCTTCACGGACTTTTCAACTGAAACCTATACCACTTCATCAAGTCTGTGCGTCCTTTTCCCCATCCACCTAGTTTCAGTCAACAAGCAACCCTTTTAGTTCCACCAGAACTAAGGGTAATAAGATGCCTGAAATATCTCTTACTCAACATAGTAACTCGATCGCTGAACGTCAAAAATAACAACTTGTCAAAGAAAACTTTCGTCTTCCAGGCCACATCTAGTTCTTGGCTGACACTTTCACTCACCAACCCTGTGCCTGGAATCAACGAGACTCGCCTTGCTTGGCTTAAGCAATAGCCAAACTTCTTCTGCATCAGCTTGACTTGTCAGATTCTGCCTTAATCCGCGCACCTGAAAAGAATTTACTTATCTATCTGTAGATTCGTTTAGAGTGACGCTACCTCGCAATAGCTTTTCTGTTTGTTCTATAAGAAATACGTGGTTTACCAAAGTCTAGATCAGCCAGTGTAGAGTCTTTTCGAATAATTGGCTTGATCTAAAATCCTGTCTTCATAGCTCTTGAGACTCAACTGGAGCACCAGTGTTTTCGCATTTCTTCGCTGGACAAAAAGGCATTTTACAGACGGCCAATAGCTTCCTGGTCTTGAAGGCCTACCGCTGACATCTTTAATTTCTTCGAGTTTATCTCGCTAAATTTTACCTCCAGACAAAAGTAAAATTATTTCATTCTCGGTACCTCGAATTTTGGCCTTATACAGCAAGCATGATTTCTCAATGTATGAGGTAAAACTGATACACCTGTTCCTTTTGGACCACTGCGAAGCGAAGGTTCTGGAATAGCATTTCTTTTTCGTCTTGATTTTTTTTCGCTGGTATATCAAACATCATCATTCACTGGCGAGCACTAATTAACTTCTACAATAGCTGTTTCTGGCATACGTTCTTCTTACTTACTAGCATCGGACATCTGCACTATGACATTTGGAAGCTGAGTTTGTTTTTCCAGGAACTTCTCCACAACAGTGCGCACCATATTTGATCAAATCCAATACCTACCCGAGCAACAGCGCCAGTTTAAAATAACCGACCCTTAAAAACTTCAGAATAGTCTGCTTATACTTCTCAAGTAAGACCCAGTTCTGTGGCAACACGAAGGAACAAAGTAGTTCAAACTTGGTTCTATCCATAGCGCCCATGAACCAAGACACCAATAACCCAGTTGCCAGGACCACAACTCGAAGCACATGATCTGCAATCGGATAAGCACGTTGAACAATTATGACTGCAATGGGTGATGACATTTACATCATTTTCTCAGCGGATTATGACAATAAACTAACTGCAGGTCTTGCTTACGTTTAACAAGTTTAAAACATTTTGAAATCTGTTCAATTTACTGACATTGGACACTTCCAACCATAAGTGCATCAGCATATGTCAACAGATTTTTCTCCGCCGGTGAAGTATACAATATAATTGAAAATGGTTACCATGATGGACCTCTACATTGCCATGACTTACTATGTTTAGGATATTACAGAATTGTTCATTTTCATGGAGTTACCAACATGCACAAGAAATCAACTTTTACACTCTAAAATGGATGCAGCCGTAAACGTTTTTTAAGCTTGTCAGCAAAAGCCAGTAGGTTCAAATGAAACCAACATTGTTGCTATAACATATGCAGATCAGAAACCTGCTTGTTCACTAGTTTAAGAATGCATAGAGTATAGTTTGAAATCAAACACTGATCAAGTAACACAGTCGTAATCGCCATCAACAGGAAGTTTACATTATTCGGAACTCCACGCGTTCTCCAATGGATTTTGAAAACAGCAATTTCTTAAATTCGCAGTAATAATTTCTTGGTTTAGTCCCTTTTCACACTGTGGTTTTTAACAACTTCATCATCAAAACATATTCTAAACTTTAGTTATCTTTGATTAACTCCTTAGCCTTATGTGAGGCTCGAAAAAAAAAATACATTTAGACTTCAGTCTCATCAAAGATCCATAATCCAAAATGACTTGGGTCTTTGCTGAATCCTCCTCATTTATGCTTTATTAAATCTCAGCTGTGCGACTATCTGGCATAAATGAAGAATTTCTCTGGCAGAATCACACGTTTGTGTCTCTGCTACCAAAGCACACTTGCATAGATTTCCTGGTTTGAGGTAGTTGCAATGCCTCAGAATACCCAGGGGGCAAATGGATGTCCATATAGTTGATGGGATGACAAGGCACAAGAATTCCACATGCATTCCCGATCTCCTGGCATCATCATACTGCTTAGCTAAGGATTCGATGTCCTCTTCGCGGCCTGCTTCTTTTATTACTGACACAGCGCCTTGCCCCACCAACGCATCTAACAATGTGGTACCTTATAAAATAAACAAGTGATCAGTATTGCTGGGCAATACAGTGCTCCCGTGGACCCGGCTCCACTTAGCGATCTAGCGAAAAGGGCAAGGGTTATAAGCCATAGGTCTATGCCAGAAGAACCCGACTTACGAAAGCGTCGGACCAGGTGTGTGAGTAGAGATGGATCAACGCACTCCATTGCTTTCTGGTTCCACTCACGGATCAGATTGACGTTGTATTTAGTGTTTATAGTGTGTCATGTGCAGAAATGTCAATGAGAGTAGTCCACACACAATAGACAGTATAATAATACTATGCTGTCTATTGTATGTGGACTACTTTCACTGAAACTATCAAAACGGAAAAATCAAGACGATTGATCAATGTGTGTCGAAAATTTCCCATTAAGTCCGATTCTTGTCTACAGATGGATGGACAGACAGATGCCAAGTTAATACAATAGCCTGCAGGGCTACCGCTACGTCCCAAGTGGGCTAAAATGTTTGTGAAAATTATATGTATTAACAATAAACTGCTGATATGAGCTGTCCTAATTGGGACCAGCACTTTCTGTCTGACTTGGGCAATAATTTGAAGTAGACAAGGGAATTCGATAAAGATGCGACTACAATTGGACAACAATTTCTGTCTGACTTAAAAGGATCCGACTTAGCAGGAGTCTACTGTAAGAATGTTTACCTTTCTGTTGGCACGTGACATTTAATCACGTGATCCAGCAACATATCATCGCTCACATACTCAAAAAGTCCACACCAGCACTTGCTAGCCTGTGCTCTCCTAACTGTGACTACTGGTCTCGTTGTTTTGTGATCATCGCCAAGCGGAATCCCAATTCTCTTTGGCTTTATGTTCTTCAGAACAGCATATCTGAAAAATAAAATACACTTAAACATTAGCAACTGACAAAAAAACGTCTGATATGTTAGACAACCCTTCCTATAGTATGTCCATACCAAATTTTTGATTAATAGTATTGTCGGTTAAGGACTATCTGATCAACCCAAATCTTGGTGAGCTGATGTGTCTGGCCTCTATGGCTAAAATGGTCGTCACGACATGCTGATTAATTCGACAATAGAGCTACAAAAATACCGGTAAAAATGCGAACAACACCGCGAAAATGCGCACTCGATGCAGTAGTAGGGTATATACTATATAGCGCCACCGCGCAGACATTTATGAAAATCATAAATAATTTTAATTGTAATTTGACATTTTTTTATTGTTTGTATTGTTTCGATTTTTTTGGGGGCCTAAAATGGTTGTCGCGACATGCTGATTAAGAATATATGTGACCCGCTCCAGCATAATATGGACTAAGTCGCAAGTCATTGTTTTGAGTAATGCGCACGCACACATGTCAATGCTGAAAATGGCCTACCTGGACAAAAATGAGATTTTTACAAAAATAAGTTCCTAAGTGCATATATAATCCGGATATATAGGTTCAGATATCTCTAGATTATTATGGTCATTTTTAATTTAAAAAAATAAAAAAATAAAAAAATAAAAAATATTTTTCAAGGGCCACTGACCGCTCATCCCCGACGGGGCCCCTTACCCGGAACGCTTTATCTCAAAAGCTGCATATTCCGGAATATTCTTCAAATTGCTGTAGATCGGTCAATTCTTTAGATATAGCCAAATATTATATATCATTTTAAAGGTAATTAAATGATCTATTCAGATATGCACATAACTCAATTTGTAGAATTTCCTACTTAATCCTGGATTTGCTGGAGCGGGTCACATATATGGTGTTGGGGGGGTTACCTCTTACGGGGGGGGGGAAGATAGAGCCCCAGACAGACAGAAAAACAGACTCGCCCTTTATGTAAGAGATGTAGATATCAGGGTTCGACACTAACCCACGTCCGACCGACCTAGTCGGGTAAATGCTTGGTCCGGTCGCATACAACCAGTGTTAGTAGCCCGACTGGTCGTGTTAGAATTGGTCATATAGTACTCGCACATATAGTTACATGACATCATTTCACACCTTTCTGCCTTATAAGTCACATTTGTAATTACAAAATGCACAATTTTCACAATGTCAGTTCAAGGCAAAACATCGAATCTTTATTACGGTGTTCGTGCTTAAAGGTACACTGCAATGTACTTTACAATGTACAATACACTTTAAAAGTACACTGTACAGTACACTGACAGTATATCTTGCACTGTCATTATCATAACACCAGAATTAAAATAATCAATACAAAAATTTACTTACATTCTGCAAACAAAATTATTTTAATGTACACTTCCACACTGTCCCAAAGGCCTATATTAAGATTATATAATACAAGTGCCGCGGAGCGACAGCGCTCATCTAACGTCTACTGCGGTGACTGTGGTGGAGTGGTGGGATTCTAGTAAACCCTGTTAGTCCCAAATGTGTTCACATACACGCCGAAACAGTGGAATGCACAGGGATGGTATCAGGAACCTTCTCAAGGAATGTTCGTTGGGATCGTTATGAAAGTTGCCACGAGATGGCGCGTACGTTTAAGTGTCTTCAGATTAAAGATGGAAGCTTCCATCGTACGTAGTAGCAACAACTATTTGCAAGACAGAATAGGTAAGCACTCATCCATTTACCTACGCAAGCCTACAGGCTGCAATATAGAGAGCTGCCACCTGTAACCAATTAACGCAGGCAAAAACTACACATGCAGTACCACCACCACATGCACTGGCAGTGGCCACTGGCAGTGGCATACGTTACATGTAACACACCGACAGTACAGAATGCCATAGAAATTATACGATTTAAGGAGCATAAACTTCTTCAACCAAATTTAGCTTTTGAAATTTCACTGTGACATTGTAGCCTCATACATCCAGGCATGTATATATTCTACTAGCAAACCCGGCAGTCAAATTCTTTCTAACAGACAGTAAACATATCCATGTTTAACCCTCCTCTTGAGGGTCAAACGGTTATCAGACACTTACTCTTCACATGTCAGCAGAAGGTACATTTCATGGTCCTTTCAATAAAGCTATAAAAATGCTAGGTCACCGCTGAAACAAAAAAGTTTTTCAATCGCTCCGTCAGACCATGTCCTCAGAAAATGTCTAAAATCTGCCCTGTGCCCCATTGACTTTGACCTGTGACCTCCAATTTCGGCACAGTGATGGCTTTTCCTACCATGATGCTATACACCGACTATCACGAACCTAGGTCGAGCCGTTTAGATTTGTGCCGCAATTTTGCATTTCCTCCCCAGGGTTCTCCCTACGTTGCGCAAACGGGGCGCGCGCGCCCCGTTTGGGAAAACTCCCCCCTGTTTGAATCGTTGCGCCCCGTTTAAATTACCTCCGCCCCGTTTAAATTCCACCACAATAAAAGTTTGCCAGCGCGGGAATCGGTCGTCAAGAATTGCCGTTCGACCAGAACATCCCACGCGTGTATTTTTACCGTACCACGCATGCACTGCAGACAGCACACAAGTTAACCTGACAATGCACAGTTAACCTGTCACTAACTGTACACTGACTCGGCTATCTTATATATACAAGAACCCCAAATACCGTCTATGGTGTGGTGGCGATTTTACGCATTAATTAGTCGTACGGTAAAAATACACGCCCCCGGACCCCCCTAGCGACACCACCTTTTATGGTATGTATATAATTTCGATATATACATGTCAGATGAGCTAAAAATATAAATATTGATATATTTCTTACTTGTTCTGTGTTGTGAAGTCTACCTTCATCGTTTGAGGATCCACAGTCTTAGATTTCCTGGAGTTCCTCACAATGGGATGCACCATTTTCCTTCTTGAATTCGGATTTGCTCCACGGATTAGAAGTTGGGTCTGCCTTTGAGGTTTCTTCCACTTCCAGACCAAAGTATATGGACTTGTTTCTCGTTCTATAAAGAAAATTTACAATAAATGTATCGTTAATACGTTCGAAATGCGGAAGAAAAATCTACAAACTAATAACATTACACTCTGGTCCCTTTATTATACTGTCCTTTATAACACGGTTTTCCATGATAACACTGTTCATTCTATTGCTCCCAAATTATATATTTCCTATGTAAATGTGTTACAATGGCCTATAAAACACGGATTCATTATTTGGCCCCAACATCAATGTTACGTAATAAAGGGACTCTACTGTACTACAGGTAATGATGACTGTAACCCTGAGAAGTTCTGTTAAGAAGTTCCTTTGGAGGCATCGAATTTGGCAATTTACCTCTGACAGCAAGTAAGGCTGCTACTTGCTGTCAGAGGCTGTACCCTCTCACAGCATGTAGCAACACTCTGACAGCAAGTCTAGAAAACTGAACGCGTTGATTATAAGTTATACGGCTAAAAGATAATGATATTGATTAACATATATACAATTATTTCTTTATTATGGTATCAAATATGAATAAAACCAAGATGGTACGATTAATATTTAAGTTTTTGTCAATTTAAAATATTTACACAGGGTTCTTGTTAACTTTTGACAAAGCAGGTAATTTGACAATGAATAGCAGGTAACTGTTTTTCCGGCACGGACGGTAGGGCGAGCGGCGAAGGCGCGAAGCCTTGCTAGGGGGATCCGAGGGCATGCACCCCCGGAAAAAAATTCTGATTTGACCCACAAATAGCCTATTTTGATGGGTATGGGTTCTAGAATTTGGTAGTTTAGATAGGAAATATAGTCTTGGGTTGGAAGTATTTAAAATAAACTTCGTTTTTTCAAATATGGATTAAATATTTTACTGCCTTTAGTGGGAGTTTCTTTCAAATTGATAGCCGGTAACAAATTGCGCGATAGGCGGTAAAAATAACCGGTTACCGGCTATTAACAAGAACCCTGTTTACATGTACGGGGGTAATAAAATACAAAAAGTCCAGACACAGAGCAGCAGTGAGACACATTGTTAGATTATTTAATCTAACAATTAAAGACTATCTGTCATAGAAATATTGATTTAAATTGCACAATAGTGTGGACTGACTCAGCAGCATACACAGGTTTCTGATTTAAATTCCACAGTGACTTAGTAATCGACAAACATTGAAAACATGAAGAATATATATACAAAATACTAGTAGTAAAATCACACTGAACCGTGGTGATTATTACTATTCCGTGGGATAGGGTGACTGTTTGTACTTGTGTGTATATTTTGTCAGGAGCTAATAATTTGTCATTATTAGCTCCTGATTTTGTGTATATAATTAAGTATCCGATGCTCGGACGAATATCCACGATATATATATATGTGGATACTAGTTCGGTGGCGCTATTCGTCCGAGCATTGTTGCGCATCACTACGAAAGGTTATACACCATAGATTAATTTTGGTACTCGTGTACATATAAGATAGCCGAGTCGGTTTAGAGCAAAGATCGTATAGTGCCGGAGGCACAAGATAAACCACTCATGCGAAATCACGTGCAATGACGTGTAGTACACAATGGAGTGCCACGTCCGCCATTTTAGGAAGCAAAACCCGCTCCGCGTCTGTTTGATACATAGAAATAATATGGATAACCATGGTTAATATATATATATATATTATAATATAATGGAATAGATAATATTTTTATGCCAATAGCTGTATCAAATCTCTCATTCAAGTGTACAAAAATCTAACAATAATTCATAATCGGATGTTACTATGTTAGTATGTACACAGTGCAGTGGTGTAGTGTCAGACAGTGGTACAGTACACAGGCACATCATTGGACCGTCTCAAACAAATAATGGTAAATAAACACTAAATGTATCTACTATCAAAGTATTAATGTTTCTCTACTCTATTTCGCCTATTATTGTCGATAACTTGCTGTAAATGCCGTTTAAAGCACACCGTACGTACGCCCTGTGCACAAACAACAAGAATAAGAGAGCCACTGCACTGCCACTGGTACTACATGTTTCAACGAAGATTGCACAACTCTTTCACGATGGATTTCGACAAAAAAGAATGTTTTCTCACCTTTCCGTATTCTTGGGGAACCTGAAGAAAGACAGGTTGGGCTTACACTGATGATTCGAGCAATTTACAGCAGAACAGTAAGCTGAGCTGACAGCACACAGCACAGTAGCAGATACAGCAACATCCGGGAACTTCGTGTGAACTTGCTTCCTAAAATGGCGGTTGTGGCGACCCATGACCTACTACGCTATGATTGGAGAGTGGTTTATCTTGTGCCTCCGGCACTCTACAATCTTTGGTTTAGAGTATAATCCGATGCTCGGACGAATATCCACGTCAGGTACTCGGTGCTACGACGGCATTTACTTGCCGCCGATACAGACTACCTCTGACGGCAAATGCCATCCCTGCTTTGGAGTCAATATCCATAGAGACATGCATAATGTATTGCTTTAATACCTGATGAACATGACGGTTTCTTGGAGCACATCGTTGAATAGAGTGGCCTGTCACTGGCAAGGTCCTTCCTCTTCTCAGTGCTCGTAGGTAGGCCTAAGGCTGGAAAGGCCTCATCATAATCATACTCAGCCTTCGTTACCACTTCATGAACAGCTCTCGGGTGTTTGACATTTTTCCTACAAAGAGAAAAGACTGATTTCAAAATTGAATCGGAGTGGGAGTAAGATGTCATGTTTCCCCCACATGTATATGTATATATATGTCCCAAGACATATACCACTGTAATCATTCTGGGGGCGGTTTCACGAAGCGTGAGTCCTAATCATGATTAACTTCCCGTACTTAAATTGAAGTGACTGTTTCGCAAAGCGTAATTAACTTTAATCATGATTAAGTTAATCACAATATTTAATTCTACTCGGGAGCATGATTAAATCCACTAATCGTAATTATAGTTGCTAGTACTAGTACTAATTAAAATAGTATAGTAAGTAGTGATGTCGATAATCGATTATACTCGATCATCGGCTGAACAGTGGCTCAAACCAAGCGCTTGGTTATCAAAATCCATAATCAATTTCATCAAAAAAACAAAAACAAAATCAAAATAAATGTAAAACTTGAAAAAGAAACTGATGATTATGGCAGTTTGAAACAGAATGGCCCTGAAGATGACTGATCTGCCGCTGTGATCAAATGCATGTAATATGTAATGACCTTGGATGAAAATACTCACCAGTTTTCGCCTCCTTGCCGTGCGTTCTAATGCCATCAAAAAAGATTTTGCAGTTTACTGCAATCCTATTTGTGGACGGTGTGGAGGCCATCACGACGCATAAGTCTTCCAGATTCTCCTCGAAAATCTCGATGCATGGAAATGAAATGCAGTGCAATGGCAAAAGTTCTGTAAAATCACATCAACTTCACAACCTTATTCTCAGTTATTATTAATTCGCAACCAAGAGCACAAACTTGAACTTCTTCAGCAAGACTATATTCCATAACAATCCAGTTACTTCGGAGTCTTCAGCTTGCACAGCTCCGAAATTTTAAATGAAAGCAGTACGCTGAGAACTAGGCAAAAACCCATTGTTTCTGGAGAAACCATATTACAGTGCCTCCTGGTGAACATTTGATAACGCGATCTGGCCCGTTAGCCATACAAGACACACCTACCAACTTTCATGAAATATCGGCGATTTATTTCTGGAGGTAGTTTCCTTTACGTGCATCTGGCCCCTTAGCCATCCAAGCAACATGTACATACATGCTAGTTACATGAAATAATAAATCTACGAGCAAGATGTCTTATAGAATTGAGATTTTTTCTGTTACATTTGTAACACCTTGACATGTTATGATTGCATCGAATCAATTCCTGGAGACAGATAACAAATTCTTACCTACAGATGGTCCTGGCGACAACAAGTTTCACCCCTAAAGTGTCTCAATATATGACGACAAAATTTGTTCAATTTGCAACCGTCCATTTGTCCATCCATCCGTCCATCCATGCATCCATCTGACAAACATTCAAAGCCTTACCTCGCACATTTCATGAAGCAGCTGGTTGGTCTGGTCAATAAGACCATTCATGGTTCCTATGTATGAGGTTTCTTGGATACGTTCTCTGTTGCTCATTACATGGTAGCTACTCCTTCTTGGTAAGATTCCTTAAGAAATACAAATTGTTTGAAATAAGGGCTATCCGTTGGTTCTCACTTGTCCATTTCCACGGAGGACAAGTAGATCTGGCCAGCAGCTTTTTAGAGCAATTTTTAATCATTTTCTACCATCGCTTCAACTTTGTTAAGACAAGTAATAACTTAAAATAACTAATTGTGTTACTTTATGTTCTTTCAAGTTTCGGTGCCATTTGAACTGTAGTGAAACTAGGATCTAAAAATTAACAAGTAAGATAATTGACGCGTCGTAAATTTAATTTGCAGTATTACACATTTCTATATTTCTATGTTTAATCAGGACACGCAAGACAATATCTTGTATTGCTTGTCCTAGCCAGACAGCAAATTTTTTCCCTTATTCGAACATGAATACAGATACGTATATAGCAGAATAAGAAGGCAACCCCAGGACAGCACGGGGACCTATATATCACTAAGCTATATAAACAATGTTTAACATACGAGTGAGCTGAACAACAACTTCGACCTTTTCACGCTGTGCCGGCTCTTAACAATTATTAACTTTTGTAATGCGTTTTGCGAGATTGGTTGTTGAACAGTGAATCACTTAAACTGTATATCTGAGTCTGTCTCTGAATCATTATTAACAGATAAAATAAATCACAAAGACACAAGGCTTTATACATACCAAGATACTAATGATAAAACAATCTGTCAATTGTCGTCTCATATTTCCTTAAAAGCCGAAGGTCTCCATCACGGCACAATACAGCGGCTCATCCCCTAAAAAATTAACCATATGTCTACACTTACACGACATTATAAGAGACTAGCGCGATTACCCGGCATTGCCCCGAGGGAAATACGGTGGTACTTACTACAGTCTGGGACCTATAACCCTGCCCTAACCCTGGGCACAGTTCCGGTTATTACCGAAACGTACCCTGAGGCAGTGTATCAGCGAGAGCGAACGCGCTCGAAAATGCGAACGTCGCCATCGATGAACGAACGCAGTGCCTCTTGAACGCACACGCGAAGCGCTCGCTGTGCGCAGGCTTTATCACAGATGCGGCCCACCATCGGAGGGTTACTCAGCAGATTTTGATCGCGAGATTTTAATGTCTTCGAACAAGTACTGTTAAACGAATTAGCAGACGAAATTGATACGAATTGAATTTAGAAGTAAATGAATGAATGAAAAATGAAATGAAGTTGAAATAGATTGCAAATTGAAGTCAGAAATGTTAGATTCAAATTCGCCAGATTTCCCGTCGCCATCTTGTAAACAACCCGCGCGCTGAGCGAACAGCCGTTTGAGTTTGCGCGCAAGCGCTTGCGAGCGCTTGCTTGCGCAGTGTCGTTCAGAAAGCGAACGCTCGCGAGCGTTCGCTCTCCTGAACACGCCTCTGGTACTATCTAATATGCCGGACTGTATCTCGCCTACTCCACTAACGAGTCTAGGGAGTCGCCTACGCCTACTCCCTAACCCTAATCCTAACCCTAATCATATCAAATAGTGACCAGGGTTAGGGAGTAGGCGAGTACTACGTTCCGGCAGTACCCTGGGGGACATAGACCCTATGAGCCGTACTGGGATGTTACCGAGAAAGTGCATATAGGTTCAAGACAATATGCTAGTATTAAAAACATGCAAGTCATTATATATACACACTTTTAAACATTTCGAAATTGAATTAAGGTCATTCCAAGTTCCCATAAACTGAACGACGAATGACAAAATAACAAGTAATAATATTACTAATAACAACTAATTGATCGGAGCATGTGTTAATTCCACACTACATATATAGGCCTACAGTAGCAAGTAGTGTCGTAGGTGTGATCGGTGAATGCAGTCATTATGTAGAGCAAACAAACTATATAGGGGAAATTTCAAGTGATCGCTGAGAGCAAATGTCGCTAACACAGGCACTTGAAACGTTTCAATAAAATATAATGCTAAATAAATACGAAATCTAATACTAGCACTACAAAATTCTTAATGACAATGTTTCTTTCACCTATTATTGCCGACAGTTTCCTGTCAATTCCGTGTAAATGCTCTATGCACACACACTAACGCCGCCATTGCTCACTGTGCACAGTGACTGTTAATATATATAGCGATATATATTAATCATGGTTCGTACAGGAAGACTGAATTTTTTTTCAAGGACTTTTCAAGGACATTTTATCGGAAATTCAAGGACATTTTATCGGAATTCATACACAGAGCAAAACATACCTGGATTAATTTAATAACCCCATTCTTAATCACTGCATGTCACGTCTAAAACTTACCTGGATCACATTAATAAACCCTTCTAAACATTGTCACTTCTACAACATACCTTGATTTACTGACTGATTTTACTGACTTACTGTAATTTGTGATCATTATTTAACTGTCTATCGTGTCTATAGCTTTTTAAGCTCATTTAACGCAATTTTTATTGAGGTTTACACATTATTGATGGTACAAAACTTCTTTTTATTACAGGCAATGATTCTTTCTAAAAATTCAAGGACATAAATTTTTATGAAATTCAAGGACATTTTCATGAAATTCAAGGACTTTTCAAGCACAAAATCAACATTTACTAAATTCAAGTACTTTTCATGAAATTCAAGGACTTTTCAAGCACAAAATCAACATTTACTAAATTCAAGTACTTTTCAAGGACTCCCCTCAAATTCAAGGACTTTTCAATGACTGTACGAACCATGTTAATGTAAGCGTGCAACAGTCGCGCCGCGAGAGCAGTGGCATCCGGCAGCGTACGTTGGACGTGGGATTTGGACGGAATTTACAGGAAACTGTTGGCGAATAGGTGAAAGAGAGTAGGGCTAGTATAGTAGGCTAGGCATAGTGTAGTAGAGTAGGCTATAGAAACATTCGTATTTAGTTAGCATTATATTTTATTGAAACGCTTCAAGTGCCTGTGGTCGCTAATAGTAATACTGTACATCATGTGATATGCGATATTATGTATGTAATAGGAAAATATACGATATTGTTGCGTTTACTCACGTTTCACAACAAATACTATACAACAACAATAGTAGACATATTGACTTGCCTTCTTGTATGTTTTTTAAACACTGATAATGTGTCTATTCGATGGATTAGCTAGATTTGTAATGATAACATATAATTTCTGCTTATACCCAATATTTTCCGCTGGCGTCGTTTTACCCATAATGCGTTGCGCGGTTGCTGTGCGATGAACATATATGACGTATGCATAGCTATTTATTTATTATGTATTTATTGAAGATAACATAATGAACATGATTAACATATAAGAAGTCAACATAATAAGAATTAATTTAAAGTTAATTTTAACTAAAAACAAAAAGAGGTGACATTTGAATTCTCTCAAACGTCTCCCAACATTTGTTGATTGATGTCGCACGGACGTCGAAATCACATCAATCGACGTTATGTTCTAAAAACGATCAATATACCGATGTCGACTCGAGGTGCTGTTGCCCACTGGGGGAGGGGGACGGAGACGGGGGGGGGGGTCCGCAAACGAAGGGTCGGACGTTCTAAAAACGTTTTTAAAACGTCCGCAAAAACCTAAATTTAGCGGAAAATGTTGGACCAAAGTGGACGTTCTAAGAACGTTTTTTAAACGTATGCAAAAAACCTAAATTTTGCGGGAAATGTTACGTCCAAAATGGACGTTTTAAGAACGTTTTTAAAACGTTTGATAAGGGCGAAGACGAAACAGGACCTAAAAAGAACGTCCATAAGACGTTTTTTGGACGTTCAGTGTTACCTGGGATGTCGCTAAGAGATGATTGCATTGTCGCCGGGTGGCGCACACGTGGCGATTTTTATCAACAGTGCTGTCGATAAAAGTCGCCGGTACTGTCGATAAAAATTGCCACGTGTGCGCCGGGCTTTAGGGCAGCTAAATTAGGTCTAAAAATTGCCTTAGGCTAGGCTATTTACCTGAATGAGGTTATTTGTTCCAGCATGCAACACAATAAATGTCGCTCCTTTAAGCAGCCGATGCAGTCTGTTCTCCTCACCACCAACATCCAGAACTTGGCCCACAGTCGCACCAGAGGAGACGAACAAGTTCTTCCCATCTATGACGTCGACCACGGTTCCATCAGCTGCTGAGCATCGACAGTAACCGCCAAGGTACTTGAGTATAGAGTCACTGAAAAACAAAAACGGCGAAGCAGCAGCAGAACCAGACATCTCAGAAACACATGAAAGCTTAGACATAACCATACTACCCAGTTTTTACACAAAAAATAAGAGAAAACAACTCTGAAAAATGTGAAAGAAAGATGGCGGAAATTTGCTGTCTAGTCTTGTAGACACGCGGTCGCTGAAATTCAATCAATTTTTTTTAAACAAGCAAATGAACGTTCTCAGACTGCAGGTATTCGGATTCTCTGGCAATTTATCTCACAGGATATATCGAGTTCACGTGGTTTTATAACTCCTTGATTGCAAATTCGATGGAAATAGCAGAGATAGATGTGAAATCGAACTTCTGCTATGGACGCACGGCAAGGAGAGGAAGGAAGCGCATGGGCCAATGGTTAACGCGGCAGTGGCGCCATGGCATGTGTGAATCAACCAATGCTGTGTTACTGTTAGCATTGTGTTAGCATAATTGCGTAACAACAACATGCTCACTATGATGAATATCATTAATGTTTATAACATAGATGGTTTATAAGTTGTTTAATATTTTATTAAATATTAAAATATTAATGGTAATAATTAATAAGTAAATAGAACAGTTTTGCTTGATTTTTTATTAATAAAATACTTAATTCCTATCAAATTTCTGGTAATAAACAAATGAAATGCCTTTACTTGGCTTTTTATAATCTTTTTTTAATGGTATATATGATTATACCTTAGACAATTCAAGAGTAGCTAGCTGGTCAGCATTAAACATAGATGCAATTCTGTTTCACTGTCTTCAGTTTTTTTCCCCAATACATTGTTTCTGAAAGCATACATCGAAGAAACAATAAAAACTCAGAATAATTATATTTAAAATATATATATAGCTGCATGCTTCCATTTTGAGTAACTGCATGGGTTGCCACGATGTCTCTTTATTCAGCCACTTCTGTATTATACAATATTCCCATCTAGTTCTGATTGTAAAAGAAATAATTAAAGTTGGGATCTAATTATTTTTCTGATTTCAAGATGTTTTGTATCAGTTGTAGGGTCGCCAATGCCAGCTCCACCATCATTACTATGGTATGCTATATATATGTATGCTTGTATACTAGGGATCTACTGTTGCTATGTTGTCGAAATTAAATTATACATCAATATATCAATTTATTATTTAGTATTTATTTGAAAGTTGCAACACCATGTACCATGCAGAAATAAGCAAACGAAATTAACTAAACTATGACTAGTAAGAGCGGGCTGCACTTATAACAGCTCACCTTGAGTTTCGATGGAGGGTAGGAGCGGTGAGTGCCGGGACCATAGAACCTTGACCAACACAGCAAACGACTGACCGCATAGAAGCATTCGCATGGAGCGAGCGAGTGAGGGGGGACAAGGGGTAAAACGGGCTGCACTCATGGCTTACCTTAAGTTTCGATGGAGGATAGGAGCAGTGAGTGCCGGACCATAGAACCTTGACCAGCACAGCGAACGCGATGGCCAGCTTGCCTCCTGTGCCAAGCGGGTTTTTCCGCTGTTAATCCGTTCTGGATACCCTTCCCTCTGCAACGACAACACCGAACATCCACACTCGGCTGTTACACTTTGAAACGTCCTTGTATAAGCAGTTTTAAGTTTGAACACGCATAGTGTTCACGCACCTAGAAAGGTGATCAGCTGACTAGAGTTTTTAGCCACTTGAACACACCACATCTCTATTTAGACAAGTGCTGCCCGAATTTACGTTTTAAGCGCTTTGAGCACGACCATTGTTCACCTTGGAAGTAATTGCTGAATTCACAGATAAAGGTTTGAAAACGCATGCTGTTCACCAAGGAAGTGAGCCCTAAACTCACATGTGGCACATAACATGGCTCGTTGTTGCCACTCAGGAAGTGATACGCTGAACATTAACGCTTTTTAGGTTTTGGAACACGACCCATTGCCGGTCCTGTGTTCCGCGGACCACCATAGGCAAGTGATCGCAGACATTTGCGGGTCAGTTTGAACACACGCGCGTTGTTCGCTCACAGTAGGAAGTGATCGCGCGAACTCTCGCATGTGTTCGACAGCGCCTGCCAAGCACACTGTTCATAAAGCAACGTGTTTTCCCTAGATTGTCGAGACCAGTAAACCTCCGGCGCCAACACCGGCTCCGTCGCGTTGACGGGACCGGCTTGTGATAGCGCGATGACCATGCACGTCGAGCTATCGGCGTAGAATCAATTGGAAGAAAGGTGGTTCTGTAGCGAAATGGCTGTAAACAATTGTAGTGAAGTATATGTTTATGTAAAGATCAGCTGTAAGAAGGAGAGAAGGCGTTCAATGCCAGCCAATAATATGCTAAGCAATGTAGTTGAAGCGTGTTTATGTCAGCATGGCTATAGTATATGTTGGCGAGCGTGTTAAGGTGTTATAGCAGATTGGCAACAAGGAGCCGAAAAGTGAGGACCGGCGGGGAGATGCAGCTACCTTGATGCATTACTGTCCCCGATTCCCGGTTGTCCCTGACTGTTCCCTTCGTGTAGGAGTAGCAGCCTTCTCCACCAGCTTTAGCCTGCGCGGGAATCACGTGTTACAAGGGACTGCGGTGGCGCCCTGCCGCCGCGCTACTGGCACGGCCGCCGCCGGCCGGCCCTGCCGCTCAGCAAACGATGAAAATGCAAAAATGTAACATACTGACGTGATTAATATAAACGATAATAACGTTCAGAGAGAATAACATCGATCAGTATCAACATAAGTTCTAGTTACATAAGAAGCCCTTGCACATACTAAGAAATGATCTGTGGTCACAGAATAGTTTTCGTAAACGTATTGGAAGTATTCGTGTTAAACACGTGAATACTCATCGTGATTTGTTATTGACCAATAGTATTAACCAACGGCCTCTGGGGGCCCGTGGCAATAGCTGCCTAGCGCAAGGTCCTTTGAGTGCGATTTCGTTACAATCTTGGGGGGTAAGGGCGGGCGAGGGCGGAGATAGTTGTTACAGGTTTTTTGCGGCGTGGCTCGTACGTTTTAACGGATGGTGCCTCCGAGCGTTGGCCAGTGCTGCCTCTCCGCACCTTGCTAGTGTGACCTCCGCCACCATTCGTTGTCCGTGACTGTACTTGCACTCAGCTACTTTCACTCGGCTCGCTGCGGGGAACGAAGCACGCGCGCCGGCGCGAGACAGCGTAAGAGTTTAAGCATGCAGGCGTTTAGGTCATGCAGGGTAACGGCTGCAATGGCTAAGGACAAGGAAGGTTTTCGTTAATTTTATTAAGAAATTTTTATTATAATTTCTACCATATAATCTGAATATATAATTATTATTATAATATATAATTATAATATATTACATTAACTATTATTCACATACATATAATTTATGATAATCAGCAATAATAATTTAAATATAATTTGTATATGAAATAATTTTTAAATTTCCATGGCTGGACTGCTCGTTTAGGCTCATACTCGGGTATTATGGCCACATGGAAAATTCCCAGATCACCAAGGCGTGAAGTAAGCGGCAGGTTACGTCAGATAAACTGCTAGAGCACATAACCGACTCTCTCTCGCGACTAACTAACGTGAGATGGTGAGCCGATTAAAGATGATTAACGGATGATGAACTCACCTTAGCATGACGGTCCAGGAGAAAAGAGTGTCTTTGTCTGTGTCTTCATGCATCGATAGAAACTTCTCATCCCTGTTGACGAAAGCAAAACTTGGGAGTCAATTCCATTTCACACGCATCGCATGCATTTAACATTACAGCACGT